>NC_088232.1:49795215-50095215 GCF_036934945.1 Oncorhynchus masou masou
CTCTCTTCTCCAGACCATTTCCGGAGACCTTCTCCCTTACCTCACCTCGCTCATCAACTCATCCCTGACCGCTGGCTACGTCCCTTTCGTCTTCAAGAGAGCGAGAGTTGCACCCCTTCTGAAAAAACCTATACTCGACCCCTCCGATGTCAACAACTACAGACCAGTATCCCTTCTTTCTTTTCTCTCCAAAACTCTTGAACGTGCCGTCCTTGGCCAGCTCTCCCACTATCTCTCTCAGAATGACCTTCTTGATCCAAATCAGTCAGGTTTCAAGACTAGTCATTCAACTGAGACTGCTCTTCTCTGTATCATGGAGGCGCTCCGCACTGCTAAAGCTAACTCTCTCTCCTCTGCTCTCATCCTTCTAGACCTATCGGCTGCCTTCGATACTGTGAACCATCAGATCCTCCTCTCCACCCTCTCCGAGTTGGGCATCTCCGGCGCGGCCCACGCTTGGATTGCGTCCTACCTGACAGGTCGCTCCTACCAGGTGGCGTGGCGAGAATCTGTCTCCTCGCCACGCGCTCTCACCACTGGTGTCCCCCAGGGCTCTGTTCTAGGCCCTCTCCTATTCTCGCTATACACCAAGTCACTTGGCTCTGTCATAACCTCACATGGTCTCTCCTATCATTGCTATGCAGACGACACACAATTAATCTTCTCCTTTCCCCCTTCTGATGACCAGGTGGCGAATCGCATCTCTGCATGTCTGGCAGACATATCAGTGTGGATGACGGATCACCACCTCAAGCTGAACCTCGGCAAGACGGAGCTGCTCTTCCTCCCAGGGAAGGACTCCCCGTTCCATGATCTCGCCATCACGGTTGACAACTCCATTGTGTCCTCCTCCCAGAGCGCTAAGAACCTTGGCGTGATCCTGGACAACACCCTGTCGTTCTCAACTAACATCAAGGCGGTGGCCCGTTCCTGTAGGTTCATGCTCTACAACATCCGCAGAGTACGACCCTGCCTCACACAGGAAGCGGCGCAAGTCCTAATCCAGGCACTTGTCATCTCCCGTCTGGATTACTGCAACTCGCTGTTGGCTGGGCTCCCTGCCTGTGCCATTAAAACCCTACAACTCATCCAGAACGCCGCAGCCCGTCTGGTGTTCAACCTTCCCAAGTTCTCTCACGTCACCCCGCTCCTCCGCTCTCTCCACTGGCTTCCAGTTGAAGCTCGCATCCGCTACAAGACCATGGTGCTTGCCTACGGAGCTGTGAGAGGAACGGCACCGCAGTACCTCCAGGCTCTGATCAGGCCCTACACCCAAACAAGGGCACTGCGTTCATCCACCTCTGGCCTGCTCGCCTCCCTACCACTGAGGAAGTACAGTTCCCGCTCAGCCCAGTCAAAACTGTTCGCTGCTCTGGCCCCCCAATGGTGGAACAAACTCCCTCACGACGCCAGGACAGCGGAGTCAATCACCACCTTCCGGAGACACCTGAAACCCCACCTCTTCAAGGAATACCTAGGATAGGATAATGTAATCCTTCTCACCCCCCCCCTTAAATGATTTAGATGCACTATTGTAAAGTGGCTGTTCCACTGGATGTCAGAAGGTGAATTCACCAATTTGTAAGTCGCTCTGGATAAGAGCGTCTGCTAAATGACTTAAATGTAAATGTAGATAGAAGCTGTTTATCAGTCTCCTGCTCCCAGCTTTGATGCACCTGTACTGTCTCCTCCTTCTAGATGGTAGTGGGGTGAACAGGCCATGGTTTGGGTTGCTGAAGTCCTTGCATGTCTTCTTGACCTTTCATTCAGCCTCAATAGCATGAGATGAGCTTTAAAACAGCACGTTTCTCTCTAACCACGACAACACGACAACAAAAAGTGTAGAATTGCAGGAAATTTGCTTTAAAATTTCAAGATTGTCTTGTAGCCTCATGATAAAATGTGTAGTCTGGAAGTCGGGTGCCCTGGGGCCCCAAATGCGCTGAAAATTTGGTTAAATGATCAGCTTTACGGTCTATATATAAGAATGATAAGCTTCAGGGTCTATTTTTAATAATGATAAGCTTTGGGGTCTATATATAATAATGATAAGCTTTGGGGTCTATATATAATAATGATAAGCTTTGGGGTCTATATATAATAATGATAAGCTTTGGGGTCTATATATAATAATGATAAGCTTTGGGGTCTATATATAATAATGATAAGCTTTGGGGTCTATATATAATAATGATAAGCTTTGGGGTCTATATATAATAATGATAAGCTTTGGGGTCTATATATAATAATGATAAGCTTTGGGGTCTATATATAATAATGATAAGCTTTGGGGTCTATATATAATAATGATAAGCTTTGGGGTCTATATATAATAATGATAAGCTTTGGGGTCTATATATAATAATGATAAGCTTTGGGGTCTATATATAATAATGATAAGCTTTGGGGTCTATATATAATAATGATAAGCTTCGGGGTCTATATATAATAATGATAAGCTTCAGGGTCTATTTTTAATAATGATAAGCTTTGGGGTCTATATATAATAATGATAAGCTTTGGGGTCTATATATAATAATGATAAGCTTCAGGGTCTATTTTTAATAATGATAAGCTTTGGGGTCTATATATAATAATGATAAGCTTTGGGGTCTATATATAATAATGATAAGCTTCAGGGTCTATTTTTAATAATGATAAGCTTTGGGGTCTATATATAATAATGATAAGCTTTGGGGTCTATATATAATAATGATAAGCTTTGGGGTCTATATATAATAATGATAAGCTTTGGGGTCTATATATATAATAATGATAAGCTTTGGGGTCTATATATAATAATGATAAGCTTTGGGGTCTATATATAATAATGATAAGCTTTGGGGTCTATATATAATAATGATAAGCTTTGGGGTCTATATATAATAATGATAAGCTTTGGGGTCTATATATAATAATGATAAGCTTTGGGGTCTATATATAATAATGATAAGCTTTGGGGTCTATATATAATAATGATAAGCTTTGGGGTCTATATATAATAATGATAAGCTTTGGGGTCTATATATAATAATGATAAGCTTTGGGGTCTATATATAATAATGATAAGCTTTGGGGTCTATATATAATAATGATAAGCTTCAGTGCCTTCGGAAAGTTTTGAGACCCCTTGACGTTGTCCACATTTTGTTACGTTACAGCCCTATTCTGAAATAGATTAAATAAAAAAACATCCTCAGCAATATACACACAATACCCTCTAATGACGAAGCATAAAACAGGTTTTTAGATTTTTTTTGTGAATTTATTAAAAATAAAAAACTGAAATATCTTATTTCACATAAGTATTCAGACCCTTTGCTATGAGACTCGAATTTGAGCTCAGATGCATGCTTTTTCCATTGATGGTTCTCGAGATGTTAATACAACTTAATTGGACTCCACCTGTAGTCAATTAAAATGATTGGACATGACTTGGAAAGGCACACACCTGTCTATATTAGGTTCCACAGTTGACAAGGCATGTCAGAGCAAAAACCAAGCCATGAGGTCAAAGGAATTGTCCGTAGAGCGCCGAGACACGATTGTGTCGAGGCACTGATCTAGGGAAGGGTACCAAAGAACACAGTGGCCTCCATCATTTTTTAATGGAAGAAGTTTGGAACCACCAAGACTTGTCCTAGAGATGGCCACCCGACAAATCTGAGCAATCGGCAGAGAAGGGCCTTGATCAGGGATGTGACCAAGAACCCGATGGCCATTCTGACAGAGCTCTAGAATTCCTCTGTGGATATGGGAGAACCTTCCAGAAGAACAACCATCTCTGCAGGCCATTATGGTGGAGTGACCAGACGGAAGCCACTCCTTAGTAAAAGGCGCATGACAACCCGCTTGGAGTTTGTCAAAAGGCACCTAAAGACTCTCAGACCATGAGAAACAAGATTATCTGGTCTAATGAAACCAAGATTGAACTCTTTGGCCTGAATTCCAAGCGTCACACCTGGAGGAAACCTGGCACCATACCTATGGTGAAGCATGGTGGTGGCAGCATCATGCTGTGGGGATGTTTTTCAGAGGCAGGGACTGGGAGACTAGTCAGGATCGAGGGAAAGATGAATGGAGCAAAGTACAGAGAGATCCTTGATGAAAACCTGCTCCAGAGCGCTCAGGACCACAGACGGGGGGTGAAGGTTCACCTTCGAACAGGACAACGACCCTAAGCACACAGCCAAAACAGCACAGGAGTGGCTTCGGAAACAAGTCTCTGAATGTCCTTGAGTGTCCCAGCCAGAGCCTAGACTTGAACCCGATTGAACATCTCTGGAGAGACCTGAAAATAGCTGTACAACAAAGCTCCCCATCCTACCTGACAGAGCTTGAGAGGATCTGCAGAGAAGAATTGGAGAAACTCCCTAAATACAGGTGTGCCAAACTTGTAGCGTCATACCCAAGAAGACTCAATGCCGGAATCCCTGCCAAAGATGCTTCAACAAAGTACTGAGTAAAGTGTATGACTACTTATGTAAATGTTATATTTCTTCTTTTTTTCATATAAATAAGCTAACATTTCTAAAAACCTGTTTTTCGTTTGTCATTGTGGGGTATTGTGTGTAGATTGACGAGGGGGTTTGGACGATTTAATAGATTGTATAATAAGGCTGTAACGTAACAAAATGTGGAAAAAGTCAAGCGGTTTGAATATTTTCCAAAGGCAGTGTATAATAATGATGAGGCTAAGCCTGCCGAGGGATAGAACTAATTCAGCGGATGTTTTTAGACCTTCATCACCGCCTCTAGTCTTTTCTGAGAAACCTTTGGGAAACAATCTGATTGAGATCCAGATGTTTTTTTGTCCAAGAATGTAGGCTACATGAAATCCAAAAATAGCAAGGCTGCAGGCATTTACTCTCTCTCTCTTTCCATCTGCCTACATCAAAAGGTTTCAACTATAAGCAGCAGTATCTTCTTAAGTATACAGATGTGGGATCTTAATTTGAGCCAGTTTGCTACAGCAGGATAATAATCCCACAGCAACAGGAAATATGAATTATTATATGTATTATATTTAATGGACATTTTTGTAGGGGTGATTCCTTTTTCACAAGGGACATTTTTTTCAAGTGGAAATACAAACTTCAGAAGCATTTTTAACACTCAAATACACTATCAGTTTGGCATTCACATTTACAAGTTTGGCATTTCGCTACACCCGCAACAGCTTCTGCTAAATATGTGTATGTGACCAATAAAATTTGATTTGATTGGATTTCCTGCAATGTAAATCAAAGTTCTCCTGCAACGGGGTGATCAAATTAAAATCCTACATCAATATATACTGCAGCAACCGCCATCCCGTATAACACCAGATATTTCCAACGGCAGACTACTGTGTAAGTGACTTAGTCAACTAGTTAATAAAGTCATTTGATGGATGGCAGGTGTTCATACTCTTTCTAGCACAAGTCTAGCCCTTACAAAACTTGAAAGAACGATAGATACCCGCCCACTTTTGAAGGCTTGCACAGTTTCATTGGACCCGCAGGCCTTTGTGACAAAACTTGTAACATTATCGTAAATTAAAATTGCTTTCATCCCAAAATCACCCCGCTTTCCTGGAAAACATGAGAGGACAGGAAACCACACGGGACAAACATATACAACCGTTTCAAAATGTCAGGATGATTCATTGACTGGAAATTAAAGTTTTGAATCTTTTGACTCTGGTATGTGCCTTCAGAAAGTATTCAAACCCCTTTACTTTTTCCACATTTAGTTGTGTTACAGCCTGAATTTAAAATTGATTAAATGTAGTTTCTTTGGTCACTGGCCTACACACAATATCCCATAACGTCAAAGTGGAATTATGTTTCTCAAAATTTTCACAAATGAATTAAAAAACAAAAGTTCAGGAGTAAACATTTGCTTAACAAGTCGTATAATAAGTTGCATGGACTCACTCTGTGTGTAATAATAGTGTTTAATATGGTTTTTGAATGACTACCTCATCGCTGTACCCCACAAATACAATTATCTGTAAGGTTCCTCAGTTGAGCAGTGAATTTCAAGCACTGACTCAACCACAAAGACCAGGAAGGTTTTCCAATGACTCGCAAAGAAGGGCACCTGTTGGAAGATGGGTAAAAAAAATCAAAAAGCAGACATTGAATATCCCTTTGAACATGGTGAAGTTATTAATTACTCTTTGGATGGTGTATCAATACACCCAGTTACTACATAGATACAGACCTCCTTCCTAACTCAGTTCCCGAAGAGGAAGGAAACCACTCAGGGATTTCACCATGAGGCCAATGGTGACTTTAAAACATTTTCAAAATGTAATGGCTGTGATAGGAGAAAACTGAGGA
This sequence comes from Oncorhynchus masou masou, assembly GCF_036934945.1. Classification (NCBI taxonomy): domain Eukaryota; kingdom Metazoa; phylum Chordata; class Actinopteri; order Salmoniformes; family Salmonidae; genus Oncorhynchus; species Oncorhynchus masou. The sequence continues at coordinate 49,801,542 of NC_088232.1, forward strand.
TGGATCAACAACATTGTAGTTACTCCACATTACTAACCTAATTGACAGAGTGACAAGAAAGAAGCCTGTACAGAATTAAACATTTCCAAAACATGTATCCTGTTTGCTTCAAGGCATTAAAGTAATAACTCCCCGGTCCTTAATGATTGCAAGCATACCCATAACATGATGCAGCCACCACTATGCTTGAAAATATGGAGAGTGGTACTCAGTAATGTGTTGTATTGGATTTGCCCCAAACACAATTCTTTGTATTCAGGACAAAAAGTTAATTGCTTTGACACATTTTTTTACAGATAAAAAATAAATGGAATAGAGCAAAGCACAGGCAAAATCCTAGAGAAAACCTGGTTCAGTCTGCTTTCCACCAGACCCTCGGATATGAATTCACCTTTCACAAGGGCAATAACCTGAAACACAAGGCCAAATCTACACTAGAGTTGCTTACCAAGAAGACAGTGAATGTTCCTGAGTGACCGAGTTACAGTTTTGACTTACATCTGCTTGAAAATCTATGGCAAGACCTGAAAATGGTTGCCAAGCAATGATCAAAAAACAATTTGACAGAGCTTGAAGAATTTTGAAAATACTAACGGGAAAATGTTGCACCATCCAGGTGTGGAAAGCACTTATTCAAAAGATTAGCCAACTGGCTCTATGGCTGGTTCTAGAGCTGGATTTGTCACAAGCATTGATTTAGGGAAAGCTTTACCACAGATGGAAACTGGCTTCGGCTGCGGTACAGCAAAACCAAGCCAGCCGTGTTCATGGTCACAGGAGAAGTGGAATGATAGGCTACTATGACTTTGCACACTGCAGATGACATGCAATTATAATCTCCTTGAATGTTCTTTCCCGGGAGCCTTTTCATTATCTGGATAGACACTTGTGGTTTCTAGCTAATGTTACACCAATCAAAGCAGTGAAACGTGTAGTGAAGAAATACTTTAGTGGTCGAAACCATTGAAGCAACAGGGGGAGAGGATTTGCAAAATGCTATCATATCACGTAATTATACCATGTATGAAATTGTCATGTATAAAGTGCATTCGGAATGTATTCAGACCCCTTGACTTTTTCCACATTGTGTTACGTTACAGCTTTATTCTATAATGGATTTTATAGAAAAATATCCTCATCAATCTACAAACAATTCCCCATAACGACAAAGTGAAAACCGGATTTAAGAAATGTTTACAAATGTATTAATAATAAAAAACAGAAATACATTATTTACATAAGAATTCAGAGACTCAAAATTGACTCAGGTGTATCCTGTTTCCATTGATCATCCTTGAGATGTTTCAACAACTTGTTTGGAGTCCACCTGGGGTAAATGTAAAAGACTGGACATGATTTGGAAAGGCACACACTGTCTATATAAGGTCCCACAGTTGCACAGTGCATGTCAAAGCAATTACCAAGCCATGAATTATCTGTACAGCTCAGAGACAGGATTGTGTCAAGGCACAGATCTGGGAAAGTGTACCAAAACATTTCTGCAGCATTGAAGGTCCCCAAGAACACAATGGCTTCCATCATTCTTAAATGGAAGTATTTGGGAACCACCCAGACTCCTCCAAGAGATGACCGCCCAGCCAAACTGAGCAATCAGGGGAAAAGGGCCTGGGTCAGGGAGGTGACCAAGAACACGATGGTCACTCTGCCAGAGCACTAGAGCTCCTCTGTTGAGATGGGATAATCTTCCAGAAGGACAACCATCTCTGCAGCCCTCCAATCAGGCCATTATGGTAGAGTGACCAGACAGAAGGAACTCCTCAGTAAAAGGCACATGACATCCGACTTGGCGTTTGCCCCAAAAGGCACCTAAAGCCTCTCAGACCATGAGAAACAAGATTCTCTGGTCTGATGAAACCAAGGTTGAACTCTCTGGCCTGAATACCAAGCATCACATCTGGAGGAAACCTGGCACCATACCTACACTGAAGCATGGTGGTGGCAGCATGATGCTGTGGGGATGTTTTTCAGCGGCAGGGATTGGGAGACTAGCCAGGATTGAGGCAAAGATGAACAGAGAAAAGTACAGAGAGATCCTTGATGAAAACCTGCTCCAGAGCACTCAGGACCTCAGACGGGGGCATAGGTTCATCTTCCAACAGGACAACGACCCTAAGCACACAGCCAAGACAACACAGGACTAGCTTCGGGAGAAGTTTCTAAATTTCCTAGAGTGGCCCAGCCAGAGCCCGGACTTGTACCCAATCCAACATCTATGGAGAGACCTGAAAATAGTTGTGCAGCAACGCTCCTCATTCTACCTGACAGAGCTTGAGAGGATCTGCAGAGAAGAATGGGAGAAACTCCTCAAATACAGGTGTGCCAAACTTACAGTGTCATACCCAAGAAGACACTGTAATCCCTTGAATAGTCAAATACTATTGTAAATATGAAATTTAAGGTTTTTCATTTAATAAATTAGCAACAATTTCTAACAACTGTTTTTGCTGTGTCATTATGGGGCATTGTGTGTAGATTGATGAGGGGAAAAAACAAACTATAGTTTTGGCAAGTTGGTTAGGACATCTACTTTGTGCATGACACAAGTAATTTTTCAAACAATTGTTTACAGACAGATTATTTCACTTCTAATTCACTGTATCACAATTCCAGTGGGTCAGAAGTTTACATACACTAAGTTGACTGTGCCTTAGCTTGGACATTTCCAGAAGATGATGTCATGGCTTTAGAAGATTCTAATAGGCTAATTGACATAATTTGTGTCAATTGGAGGTGTACCTGTGGATGTATTTCAAAGTCTAACTTCAAGCTCAGTGCCTCTTTGCTAAACATCATGGGAATATCAAAATAAATCAGCCAAGACCTCAGAAAAGAAATTGTAGACCTCCACAAGTCTGATTCATACTTGGGAGCAATTTCCAAATTCCAAACACCATGGGACATTACATTACATTTAAGTCATTTAGCAGACGCTCTTATCCAGAGCGACTTACAAATTGGACCATGCAGCCGTCACACCGCTCAGGAAGGAGACGCACTCTGTCTCCTAGAGATGAACGTACTTTGGTGCGAAAAGTGCAAATCAATCCCAGAACAACAGCAAAGGACCTTGTGAAGATGCTGGAGGAAACAGGTACAAAAGTATCTACATCCACAGTAAATCGGGTCTGAAATCGACATAACCAGAAAGGCCGCTCAGCAAGGAAGAAGCCACTGCTCCAAAACCACCATAAAAAAGCCAGACTACGGTTTGCAACTGCACATGGGGACAAAGATCGTTCTTTTTGTAGAAATGTCCTCTGGTCTGATGAAACAAAAATGGCCATAATGGCCATAAAGACCATCGTTATGTATGGAGGAAAAAGGGGGAGGCTTGCAAGCCGAAGAACACCATCACAACCATGGGGCGGGCAGGGTAGCCTAGTGGTTAGAGCGTTGGACTTGTAACCGGAAGGTCGTTTCATAGTTTGAGGTCTTCACTATTGTTCTACAATGTAGAAAATAGTTTTAAAAAATAAAGAAAAATGCTTGAATGAGTAGGTGTGTCCAAACTTTTGACTGGTACTGTATATATACACTGAGTATACCAAACACCTTCCTAATACTGGGTTTGCCTCTGAATGGCACATATACAGAATCCATGTCTCAATTGCCTCAAGGCTTAACAATCCTTCTGTAACCTGTCTCCTCCTGAAGTGGATTTAACAAGTGACGTTAATAAGATTTAATAGATTACACCTGGATTCACCTGGTCAGTCTTTGTCATGGAATGAGCAGGTGTTCTTAATGTTTTGTACACTCAGTGTCTATCATACTTTTACAAATACATGACTTATTGATCCCTAATCATTGGGCAACTTCATGGGTAAGCTCTGGCCATCATCTTTCACCAAAAAAAGTGGATTTCTACTGGTGTGGGGGTTTTAAACAGCAGCCAAAGATATTTCAGAGTGAGCACAGAGCAAGAGGATGTACTCTTCTGCCCTATGTGTTCTGGCGTAACAAAATGATGGCTGTGTGACAACAAATGCTAACCGGATTATCCTCTTGCTACGCACTCTTTCGGAAGTCACCCCACTACATATTATGACGCCATATAACAGGAAGTGGAACTTCTGGCCGTCACAAAACCCAGCGCACTTCTACCTTCCTCAACAGACTTGCTGTTTAACCTGTCTTAAAGGGGAATGTAAATTGAACACCTCTTTGCATAGATTTACTTCCTAAAGTGTTTCCTTTCCCCTTTTAACTTACTGTACATGCTCTTTAACCGCATTTATCTTATTCACTCTGTCCCCTCTTGCCTTTTACTTGCCACCTGGCCACTGGTGAAGGCGGGGTCACTGGAGCACAGACGACCCGGCCTGGTGGACAGACAACCCAGCCTGGTGGCACAGACGACCCGGCCTGGTGCCACAGACGACCCGGCCTGGTGCCACAGACGACCCGGCCTGATGCCACAGACGACCCGGCCTGGTGCCACAGACGACCCGGCCTGGTGCCACAGACGACCCGGCCTGGTGCCACAGACGACCCGGCCTGATGCCACAGACGACCCGGCCTGGTGCCACAGACGACCCGGCCTGGTGCCACAGACGACCCGGCCTGGTGCCACAGACGACCCGGCCTGGTGCCACAGACGACCCGGCCTTGTGGCACAGACGACCCGGCCTGGTGGCACAGACGACCCGGCCTGGTGGCACAGACGACCCGGCCTGGTGCCACAGACGACCCAGCCCCCGTCCCCACAGGAAGCCTTCTGCTTCTCGGTAGGCCGTAATTGTAAATAAGAATTGTTTCTAAATTGACTTGTCTAGTTAAATAAAGATTAAATAAATTAAATAAAGAAGCCGTCCCATCCTTCAACCCCCCCCCAGTTAGCCTCACAACACACAGCACATGATGTCCTCTCCCTCTCACTGCCTGGAGACCGAACAGTCCGTAACCAAGGGTCTGGCACTCCCCTGTGGGGCCTACACTCCTCTGATTGATGTGGAAGCTGCAGGAACCTCATATTTCTTATATTAATATCCAGCAGATGAAAGGGAACCCAGTGAAAATGGTCGGAGGTGGTGATGCATTTTATTCCTTTGAAACAAGAGCAGCGCAGGCCCACTGAGTTAAGTTGCAGTGCATGGGGGGGGGGGGGGTCTTCGCACATGGCACAATGCAGAAACTGACATGAATAGGAACTATCAATGATAGAAAAGAGATGTATGTGTATTCCTTTCATGCTACACATTTGATTTGACTATATATTACCTCGTACATTTTTGAATCTTGAGGAGAAAGTAGTGACAGCCCTTTTTAAAGACTCAATTTCACCCTCAAAGTGAAGAAAAATTATTTGTAAATAATTGCAATGCCTTAAATAAAGCCAGGTTGAATGGAGAATGTCAAATCCTATAATGAGAAGTTTATGTTATAAAATGCTGTAGGCTAACTTAAAATGAGCATAAAACAAATGCCAACACTTACAGCGTCATTTTGGGGGGTATTTGCCAAAGGTAATGTATCAAACCACAGACTCTTGTCCTGATGTCACATCTAATTACTGCAAAACCCTTTGAAAAAAAATGACACGGGACTAAAGCCAATCCCTGAAAGTTTACAGAAAACAAGACTTTTGTATTTGCTGTAGATATCTCTCAATGTAATTATGATGCTATGATGTGTTAAAATATAAAGTATGTCATTTTAAATATGTCATTTATATTTACTGCCTTGCTCAAGGGGACATTGACAGATTTTTAGTCGACTCTGGGATTCGAACCAGCAAACTCAAACCAGCGAAAAAGCAAACTTGCGAACCAGCAAACTTTCTCAAAGGCTACCTGCCACCAGATTAGGTCTATAATAACACATACTGGATTAGTCAACAACATCTGAACCCATCAATTGGTTTATTTTGTGCGTAGACACACCATTGGTATTTTGTGTCAAACTCGGATAGCCTTTCCTGAATCACAACATGTACTGACTTGTATGACCTGCAAATCCAAGTAGTATTTCACCTTATTATCCAGGGTCACCGGGTCACCACATGTTTAGCCCCCCCCCCACTAAGGTCACAACGAGCCAAGCACTTATCCAATTAACACTGTCCTCCATGACCTTATGAGGACAACTGAAATAAATAGAAGAAAACAGGTACATATTGATAGGCAAATACGAACTGATTGGCAAGGCACACTTTCAGCCACAGTGTTAATATCAATCAAATCAAATCAACCAATCAAATGTATTTATATAGCCTTTCTTACATCAGCTGATGTCACAAAGTGCTGTACAGAAACCCAGCCTAAAACCCCAAACAGCAAGCAATGCAGGTGTAGAAGAACATCAACACCTGGTGTTAAAATCAATAGCCAGGGATCAAATGAACAGCCACAGGAGACAAAGGGCTGTGAGACATCGATTTACATCTAGACACATGAAAAGTAGGAAGTATACAGAGGGTACGGGGCAACAGAGGACGAACAGCAGAGGGGCTATTGATTTTGGAGCCGGGGGAAGGTCTTGGCTTCTGGGGGTGTAGCTGCGGGGCTATGGTGGCGTGCCAGCGCTTCCAGCTTAACATCCTTGGATACCAATAGGTGATACAGAAGCGAAGTGGCCCGGACGGTACTGAACCCCTCCCGGAGGTCCTGGTACTCCGCGGGAATGGCGGAGAGGTTCGGGGCAATATCCAAAGCCCAGGAAGATATCCCGGGGCAGGCAGAGCTGATTTCAGGCAGTGAGCGTGGCAGAACGGGCTCCAGCCCATGATGGCACCAGTAGACCAGAAAATCCCAATCGAGGGATTTTTTCCGTTGGAGCCAAGAGAATCCCAATACCACAGGAATCTGCAGAGATTCAATTAGCAGGAATTGGATCGTCTTGCTGTGGTTCCCTGGGTATCTGTGGTGAAGATGGGTGACACCTGGAGGTGGGTGGAGACAAGCACAAGTACAGGTGAAACAGATCAGGGCGTGACAGCCAGTGTTAAAATCAACAGCCAGAGTTGAAATCGAAAGTCACAGTGTTAAAACCAACAGCCACGGTGTTAAAATCAACAGCCACGGAATTAAAACCAACAGCCACGGTGTTAAAATCAACAGCCATGGTGTTAAAATTAACAGCCATACATCTGTAAATGACCTATGATTTACTCACGTGAAGTCAAACAAGATTTTGCTTCTATCACTTGCAGTGTGCTGTATCAGTTCTCTGTGCTGTATCAGTTCTCCGTGCTGTACCAGTTCTCCGTGCTGTATCAGTTCTCCGTGCTGTATCAGTTCTCCGTGCTGTATCAGTTCTCCGTGCTGTACCAGTTCTCCAGGCTGTATCAGTTCTCTGTGCTGTATCAGTTCTCTGTGCTGTATCAGTTCTCCGTGCTGTATCAGTTCTCTGTGCTGTACCAGTTCTCTGTGCTGTATCAGTTCTCCAGTTCTCTGTGCTGTATCAGTTCTCCGTGCTGTATCAGTTCTCCTGTATCAGTGCTGTATCAGTTCTCCGTGCTGTATCAGTTCACCGTGTATCTGTCATGCTGTATCAGTTCTCCGTGCTGTATCAGTTCTCCGTGCTGTATCAGTTCTCCGTGCTGTATCAGTTCTCCGTGCTGTATCAGTTCTCCGTGCTGTATCAGTTCTCCGTGCTGTATCAGTTCTCCGTGCTGTATCAGTTCTCCGTGCTGTATCAGTTCTCCGTGCTGTATCAGTTCTCCGTGCTGTATCAGTTCTCCATGCTGTACCAGTTCTCTGTGCTGTATCAGTTCTCCATTCTGTATCAGTTCTCTGTGCTGTACCAGTTCTCTGTGCTGTATCAGTTCTCCGTGCTGTATCAGTTCTCCATGCTGTATCAGTTCTCTGTGCTGTACCAGTTCTCTGTGCTGTATCAGTTCTCTGTGCTGTACCAGTTCTCTGTGCTGTATCAGTTCTCCGTGCTGTATCAGTTCTCCGTGCTGTATCAGTTCTCCGTGCTGTATCAGTTCTCCGTGCTGTACCAGTTCTCTGTGCTGTACCAGTTCTCTGTGCTGTATCAGTTCTCTGTGCTGTATCAGTTCTCTGTGCTGTATCAGTTCTCCGTTCTGTACCAGTTCTCTGTGCTGTATCAGTTCTCCATTCTGTATCAGTTCTCCGTGCTGTATCAGTTCTCCGTGCTGTATCAGTTCTCCGTGCTGTATCAGTTCTCCGTGCTGTATCAGTTCTCTGTGCTGTATCAGTTCTCTGTGCTGTATCAGTTCTCCGTTCTGTACCAGTTCTCTGTGCTGTATCAGTTCTCCGTGCTGTATCAGTTCTCCGTGCTGTATCAGTTCTCCATTCTGTATCAGTTCTCCGTGCTGTATCAGTTCTCCGTGCTGTATCAGTTCTCCGTGCTGTATCAGTTCTCCGTGCTGTATCAGTTCTCTGTGCTGTATCAGTTCTCCGTTCTGTATCAGTTCTCTGTGCTGTATCAGTTCTCCGTGCTGTATCAGTTCTCCGTGCTGTATCAGTTCTCCGTGCTGTATCAGTTCTCCGTGCTGTATCAGTTCTCTGTGCTGTATCAGTTCTCCGTTCTGTATCAGTTCTCCGTGCTGTATCAGTTCTTCACCTTACTGAGAACTGTTTACACAGTTTTTTGCATTGATCACATATCACTGAAGCATGCCTTCGATCAATGTCTAACATAGTTAACATTACAGCCAGCAAATCTCAGCTGCAAGTGCAAATGTACGAAAAGTGAACTACCATCTGTTTCGTCTTCATTAGTCCTCCTGTTGCTGATGAAATGATCACAACCAGTTATTTGTTAGAGATGGTCAACTAAGTAAGCACTGAGTTGTATATAAAAGCTGTAGGTGCTCAGTGTGTGAACTACAACACCTTTTGCATTTGACATTCAAGTGAGAAGTGTTACTTAAAAAAAATTACATTAAGTAAACTGCAATGCCAATACATGTTAGAATAGCTCTTCAAATACAAGAAAAAAACTTTTAATGGGGAAACTGGGATTGGTAACATTGTTTGGATGTTAAAATTAATGATATAGCCATTGATTACTGAAGATTGTAATTGATAAATACTTTGTCATGAGCTTAGTTTTGACACACCTACTCATTCAAGGGTTTTTCTTTCTTTATATTATTTTCTACATTGTAGAAAAATAGTGAAGACACCAAAACTCTGGAATAGCACATACGGATTCAATGAAAATAAGAATTTGTTCTGAACTGACTTGCCTAGTTAAATAAAGGTGCTCAGCATATGTGGGAACTCCTTTGAGACTGTTGGAATAGAATTCCAGGTGAAGCTGGTTGAGAGAATGCTAAGAGTATGCTAAGCTGTCATCAAGGTATAGGGTGGCTACTCTGAAGAATCTAAAATACATGTTCATTTTTGTAACACTTTTTTGGTTACTACATGATTCCATATGTGTTACTTCATAGTTTTGAGGTCTTCACTATTATTCTACAATGTAGAAAATAGTTTTAAAAATAAAGAAAAACCCTTGAATGAGTAGGTGTGTCCAAACGTTTGACTGGTACTGTATATATACACTGAGAATACCAAACAACTTCCTAATATTGGGTCTGCCTCTGAGTTGCACATATACAGAATCCATGTCTCAATTGTCTCAAGGCTTAACAATCCTTCTGTAACCTGTCTCCTCCTGAAGTGGATTTAACAAGTGACGTTAATAAGATTTAATAGATTTCACCTGGATTCACCTGGTCAGTCTTTGTCATGGAATGAGCAGGTGTTCTTAATGTTTTGTACACTCAGTGTCTATCATACTTTTACAAATACATGACTTATTGATCCCTAATCATTGGGCAACTTCATGGGTAAGCTCTGGCCATCATCTTTCACCAAAAAAAGTGGATTTCTACTGGTGTGGGGTTTTAAACAGCAGCCAAAGATATTTCAGAGTGAGCACAGAGCAAGAGGATGTACTCTTCTGCCCTATGTGTTCTGGCGTAACAAAATGATGGCCGTGTGACAACAAATGCTAACCGGATTATCCTCTTGCTACGCACTCTTTCGGAAGTCACCCCACTACTTATTATGACGCCATATAACAGGAAGTGGAACTTCTGGCCGTCACAAAACCCAGCGCACTTCTACCTTCCTCAACAGACTTGTGTAACGGTGTTCTTGCGGTGAAGGAGAGGCGGACCAAAACACAGCGTGGTTTCTATTCATGGTTCTTTAATAAAGAAAAAACTATACATGAATAGACTAACAAAAACAATAAACGTGCGAAACCTAAACAGCCCTATCTGGTGCAAACACAGAGACAGGAACAATCACCCACAAAAACCAACACCAAACAGGCTACCGAAATATGGTTCCCAATCAGAGACAATGTCTAACACCTGCCTCTGATTGAGAACCATATCAGGCCAGACATAGAAATAGACAAACAAGACATCCAACATAGAATGCCCACTCAGATCACACCCTGACCAAACAAAACATAGAAACATACAAAGCAAACTATGGTCAGGGTGTGACAGTACCCCCCCCCCCCTCCAAGGTGCGGACTCCGGCCGCAAAACCTGAACCTATTGGGAAGGGTCTGGGTGGGCATCTGTCCGCGGTGGCGGCTCTGGTGCTGGACGTGGCCCCCACTTCACCATAGTCTTTGTCCGCCACATTGTCCGCTTACGTGGCCTCCTAACCACGGCGACCCTACTAAATGACCCCACTAGACAGAGGGGAGGCAGCTCGGGACAGAGGGGCGGCAGCTCGGGACAGAGGGGCGGAAGCTCTGGACAGAAGGGCAGGGGCTCTGGACAGAAGGGCAGGGGCTCTGGCGGCTCTGGGCTGAGTGGCTCTGGCGGCCCCTGGCTGACTGGTGGCACTGGCAGCCCCTGGCTGACTGGCGGAACTGGTGGCCCTTGGCTGACTGGCAGCACTGGCGGCCCCTGGCTGACTGGCGGCACTGGCGGCTCCTTGCAGACTGGCGGCACTGGCGGCTCCTTGCAGACTGGCGGCACTGGCGGCTCCTTGCAGACTGGCGGCACTGGCGGCTCCTTGCAGACTGGCGGCACTGGCAGCGCTGGGCAGACTGGCGGCACTGGCGGCGCTGGGAAGACGGGTAGCTCAGATGGCCCTGGGCAGACTGGCGACTCTGATGGCGCTGGGCAGACAGGAAGCTCCGGCAACGCTGGAAGGGAAGGCTCTGGCAGCGCTGGACTGAGTAGCTCTGGCGCCTCTGGAATGAGGGGCTCTAGCGCCTTGGGACTGAGGGGCGGGAGCTCTGGCAGCGCCAAACAGGCGGGAGACTCCGGCTGCGCTGGAGAGGAGGAAGGCTCTAGCAGTGCCGGAGAGGCGGGAGACTCCAGCAGCGCTGGAGAGGAGGATTGCTCCGGCAGGGCTGGACAGGCAGGAGACTCCGGCAGCGCTGGAGAGGAGGAAGGCTCCGGCAGCGCTGGACAGGCGAGGCGCACTGTAGGCCTGATGCGTGGTGCTGGCACTTCTGGTACTGGGCCGAGGACACGCACAGGAAGCCTGTTGCGGGGAGCTGCCACAGGAGGGCTGGTGCGTGGAAGTGGTACTGGATAGACCGGACCGTGCAGGCACACTGGAGCTCTTGAGCACCGAGCCTGCCCAACCTTACCCGGTTGAATGCTCCCGGTCGCCCTGCCAGTGCGGCGAGGTGGAATAGCCCGCACTGGGCTATGCAGGCGAACCGGGGACACCGTGCACAAGGCTGGTGCCATGTAAGCCGGCCCAAGGAGACGCACTGGGGACCAGAAGCGTAGAGCCGGCTTCATGGCACTTGGCTCGATGCTCACTCTAGGAAGTTGGCGCAGGTCTCCTACCTGGCTTCGCCGCACTTCCTGTGTGCCTCCCCCCAAGAAATTTTTGGGACTGACTCTCGGGCTTCCTACCGCGCCGCCGTGCTTGTCTCTCCAACTCCATTCTCCTATACCCCTCTTCGCACTGCTCCAGCGAATCCCAGGCGAGCTCCGGCACCTGTCTATTTCCTCCCAAGTAGTATAGTCCATACTCTTGCCGTCCAAAACGTCCTCCCATGTCCATTCCTCTTTTCGCTGCTCCTGCTGCCGCTGCCTGTCACCACGCCGCTTGGTCCTGTTGTGGTGGGTGATTCTGTAGCGGTTTTCTTGCGGTGAAGGAGAGGCGGATCAAATTCTATTCATGGTTCTTTAATAAAGAAAAAACTATACATGAATAGACTAACAAAAACAATAAACGTTGAAACCCTAAACAGCCCTATCTGGTGCAAACACAGAGACAGGAATAATCACCCACAAAACCCAACACCAAACAGGCTACCGAAATATGGTTCCCAATCAGAGACAATGACTAACACCTGCCTCTGATTGAGAACCATACCAGGCCAGACATAGAAATAGACAAACAAGACATCCAACATAGAATGGCCACTCAGATCACACCCTGACCAAACAAAACATAGAAACATACAAAGCAAACTATGGTCAGGGTGTGACAACTTGCTGTTTAACCTGTCTTAAAGGGGAATGTAAATTGAACACCTCTTTGCATAGATTTACTTCCTAAAGTGTTTCCTTTCCCCTTTTAACTTACTGTACATGCTCTTTAACCGCATTTATCTTATTCACTCTGTCCCCTCTTGCCTTTTACTTGCCACCTGGCCACTGGTGAAGGCGGGGTCACTGGAGCACAGACGACCCGGCCTGGTGGTACAGACGACCCGGCCTGGTGCCACAGACGACCCAGCCCCCGTCCCCACAGGAAGCCTTCTGCTTCTTGGTAGGTCGTAATTGTAAATAAGAATTGTTTCTAAATTGACTTGTCTAGTTAAATAAATATTAAATAAATTCAATAAAGAAGCAGCCCCCACCCATCCTTTAGCCTTTCCTGAATCACAACATGTACTGACTTGTATGACCTGCAAATCCAAGTAGTATTTCACCTTATTATCCGGGTCACCGCCGTAACATGTTTAGCTCCCCCCCACTCAGGTCACAACGAGCAAAGCACTTATCCAATTAACACTGTCCTCCATGACCTTATGAGGATAACTGATTATTTGGCTGATTATACCTACATAATGACTTGTACATAAAGGAAATAGATTATTTGCCTAATTAAACCCAACATAATGACCTGTACATAAAATAAATAGAAGAAAACAGGTACATATTGATAGGCAAATACGAACTGATTGGCAAGGCACACTTTCAGCCAAGCGGCGTGCCAGCGCTTCCGGCTTAACATCCTTGGGTACCAATAGCTGATACAGAAGCGAAGTGGCCCGGACGGTACTGGACCCCTCCCGGAGGTCCGGAGGTCCTGGTACTCCGCGGGAATGGCGGAGAGGTTCGGGGCAATATCCAAACCCCAGGAAGATATCCCGGGGCAGGCAGAGCAGATTTCAGGCAGTGAGCGTGGCAGAACGGGCTCCAGCCGTGATGGCACCAGTAGACCAGTCAATCGAGGGTTTTTGTCATTGGAGCCAAGAGAATCCCAATACCACAGGAATCTGCGGAGACTCAATTAGCAGGAATTGGATCGTCTTGCTGTGGTTCCCCGACAATCATAGGTTGATGGAGGTGGTATGGTGGGTAACCCGTCCTATAGAGCGCTCATCCAGCGCTCTAGCATCCATGGGAATGGAAAGAGGTTAAGTGGGGATGCCCAGCTCGGACGCCAGGGTAACGTCCATAAGACTCATATCGGCCCCCAAGTCGATGAGTATCTGGAGAAACTTGGACTGGTCCCCCCACCGCAGGGTGGCATGGAGATAGGGGCGAGTAAGGGGAGAAGCATAATTATCCCTAAGACCCAACAGAGTACTCATTCCTACCAATGAGCTGGGTCTCTTAAAGGGACAGGTAACCACATAATGACCGGCAGTACCCCAATACAGACAACTCTGGGTGTTAAGTCTGCAATACCCGTTCAGAAAATTGGCTTTTTTCAGAGTTTCTTGGAGGAAAATAAAAATCTAATTGATTTATCATGACCATTCCCCATGCTTGTCTCAGAGCAGCGTGAAACTGTGCTGAAATAGTTGTAGGCTATTGCTTCAAATCCAATTGCTTCTAACTTCAATATGCTCTTTAAATAAATAAGACCTACACCACTTTTAACAGCACGTTACTCAACACTAGTGAGACTCATGTCGCCTACAGTATATAGGAAACTATAACGTGACTCTCCGCCAATAATTACATATAGAGGGTTGGAGGATATTTCTGTAATTCAGTGATATTTATTCCCATAGTAATTCATTATGGATCCATAATCATCATCAACATCAACATTTTAAGAGAGAGAGTATTTTAAGAGTATTTTATTATTATTTTATTAACGAAAGCATAAAGATGCCATTATTAGTTACATTGTTTTAGTTTGAACTTGCAGACTGACACTAAGAACAACGGGAACGTTTCCATAGTCAGCGCCATTATTAGTGCAATGCCCCTTAAAGTGTTGCAAGTGTGGCAGGATGGGGGTATTTTGGAGATTTTGTCTTCAAATAATGTAAAATGCGCGAGAAAAAGGCCATCCTTGAACATGGGGGGAGACATTGTTACTAATTAGTAAATAAAGCCAGTTTGTTATTTAGAATGATTTGTTTCTGTTTTTAGGGGGAGAGAAACAAAAAAACATCATCTCATGGGTCTCCCAGTCAAAGGCTGCACAGGTGTTGAACCAGCATCTGTAGCAACACAGCTATGCAGTGTCTTAGACCGTTGCGCCACTTAGGCACTGTATAATGTGACCGGTCCAGAGTGGCCTACAGTACTACAGTAAAACCCAAATAATCCTAACAAAATGAAATAAAAACCTTGGTGTAACAACAGTTTTAGTAAGTAATACTGAAGTCGTGCACAATTACCAGTTTCTATTTAGGTTTATTTCGCCCATTCATTGTCAGAGACACAGTAGGACCCAAAAGCATAATCAGTGTTTTAGCTCCCCCTAGCGCTGGTCTGGAGCAATGAAGTGGTGACGCAGGGTACCGTACTAAACCACAAATGATTTCTAAATCCCGCAGCATAATCGCAAAACTTTTAGTGGAGCAACCACTGTAGGTTGTGACGTTCAGTCACGTCCTTCCATCAGACCGCAAAGCAAGTCTACGTGTCTACCAATGAGGGCTCCTTGGGAGGAGATGGCGTTGCAGAGCTGGTCCAAGTCTGCTGGGTCAGTCAGGGCCAGTTCGTACTAGGCTCAGGGTCAGGCAGAGTGGTCAGGCAAGCAGTCAAGCAGTCAAAGGTCAAAACCAGGAGGTCGAGAAAAAAAGAGCCTGGGGAAAAGCAGGAGCTGAGACAAAAAACGCTGGTTGACTTAAAAAACAGGACGAACTGGCCCAGACAGACAGAAAACACAGGTATAAATACCCAGGGGATAAGTGGTGAAGATGGGTGACACCTATACAGAGGGTACGGGGCAACAGAGGACGAACAGCAGAGGGGCTATTGATTTTGGAGCCGGGGGAAGGTCTTGGTTTCTGGGGGTGTAGCTGCGGGGCTATAGCGGCGTGCCAGCGCTTCCAGCTTAACATCCTTGGGTACCAATAGGTGATACAGAAGCGAAGTGGCCCGGACGGTACTGAACCCCTCCCGGAGGTCCTGGTACTCCGCGGGAATGGCGGAGAGGTTCGGGGCAATATCCAAAGCCCAGGAAGATATCCCGGGGCAGGCAGAGCTGATTTCAGGCAGTGAGCGTGGCAGAACGGGCTCCAGCCCATGATGGCACCAGTAGACCAGAAAATCCCAATTGAGGGATTTTTACCGTTGGAGCCAAGAGAATCCCAATACCACAGGAATCTGCGGAGAATCAATTAGCAGGAATTGGATCGTCTTGCTGTGGTTCCCTGGGGATCTGTGGTGAAGATGGGTGACACCTGGAGGGGGGTGGAGACAAGCACAAGTACAGGTGAAACAGATCAGGGCATGACAGCCAGTGTTAAAATCAACAGCCAGAGTTGAAATCGAAAGTCACAGTGTTAAAACCAACAGCCATGGTGTTGAAATCAACATCCACAGTATTAAAACCAACAGCCACGGTGTTAAAATCAACAGCCACGGTGTTAAAATCAACAGCCACGGTGTTAAATCAACAGCCACGGTGTTAAACCAACAGCCACGGTGTTAAACCAACAGCCACGGTGTTAAAATCAACAGCCACGGTGTTAAACCAACAGCCACGGTGTTAAATCAACAGCCACGGTGTTAAACCAACAGCCACGGTGTTAAACCAACAGCCACGGTGTTAAACCAACAGCCACTGTGTTAAAATCAACAGCCACGGTGTTAAACTAACAGCCACGGTGTTAAATCAACAGCCACGGTGTTAAATCAACAGCCACGGTGTTAAACCAACAGCCACAGTGTTAAATCAACAGCCACGGTGTTAAAATCAACAGCCACGGTGTTAAACCAACAGCCATACATCTGTAAATGACCTATGATTTACTCATGTGAAGTCAAACAAGATTTTGCTTCTATCACTTGCAGTGTGCTGTATTAGTTCTCCATGCTGTATCAGTTCTCCGTGCTGTATCAGTTCTCTGTGCTGTATCAGTTCTCTGTGCTGCATCAGTTCTCCGTGCTGTACCAGTTCTCTGTGCTGCATCAGTTCTCCGTGCTGTATCAGTTCTCCGTGCTGCATCAGTTCTCCGTGCTGTACCAGTTCTCCGTGCTGCATCAGTTCTCCGTGCTGTACCAGTTCTCCGTGCTGCATCAGTTCTCCGTGCTGTATCAGTTCTCCGTGCTGCATCAGTTCTCCGTGCTGTACCAGTTCTCCGTGCTGTATCAGTTCTCCGTGCTGTATCAGTTCTCCGTGCTGTACCAGTTCTCCGTGCTGTATCAGTTCTCCGTGCTGTATCAGTTCTCCGTGCTGTACCAGTTCTCTGTGCTGTACCAGTTCTCAGTGCTGTATCAGTTCTCCGTGCTGTATCAGTTCTCCGTGCTGTATCAGTTCTCTGTGCTGTATCAGTTCTCTGTGCTGTATCAGTTCTTCACCTAACTGAGAACTGTTTACACAGTTTTTTGCATTGATCACATATCACTGAAGCATGCCTTCGATCAATGTCTAACATAGTTAACATTACAGCCAGCAAATCTCAGCTGCAAGTGCAAATGTATGAGAATAGTGAACTACCATCTGTTTCGTCTTCATTAGTCCTCCTGTTGCTGATGAAATGATGACAACCAGTTATTTGTTAGAGATGGTCAACTAAGCAAGCACTGAATTGTATATAAAATCTGTAGGTGCTCAGTGTGTGAACTACAATATCACGCCCAGGCCTTAGTATTTTGTGGTTAGGCCAGGGTGTGACATGGGTGATTATGTGTTTGTCTTGTCTAGGGGTTTTGTAGATAAATGGGGTTGTGTTTAGTATAGTATTCTAGGTAAGTCTATGGTTGCCTAGAGTGGTTCTCAATCAGAGGCAGGTGTTTATCGTTGTCTCTGATTGGGAACCATATTTAGGCAGCCATTTTCTTTGAGTATTTCGTGGGTGATTGTTCCTGTCTCTGTGTTTTGCACCAGTTAGGACTGTTTTCGGTTTGCCACGTTTTGTTGTTTTGTATAAATATATTGTTCATTTTTTCAAATTTCATTAAAGATGTATAAAGATAACCACCCTGCATGTTTGTCCTCCTCTCCTTCAACGGAAGAATCCCGTAACAGAATCACCCACCACAACATGACCAAGCAGCGTGGTGACAGGCAGCGGCAGCAGGAGCTGTGCAAAGAGGAATGGACATGGGAGGATGAATTGGACGGTAAAGGACCCTGGGCACAGCCAGGAGAATATTGCCGCCCCAAAGAAGAGCTGGAGGCAGCAAAAGCGGTGAGGCGCTGGTATGAGGAGAAAGCACGGCGGCGCGGATGGAAGCCCGAGACTCAGCCCCAAAAATGTCTTGGGGGAGGGGGGCACAGGGAGAGTGTGGCAGAGTCAGGAGTCAGACCTGAGCCAACTTCCCCTGTTTATCGTAAGGAGCCAAGGAGGAAACCAGAACCAGAGCCGGTGTTGGAGGTGAGCGAAGCAGAGACTGTGAAGGAGTTAATGGGGAAATTGGAGGAGAGAGTTATGAGGGAGTTGCTGTGTTGGTGCACGGAGCCTCCCGTCTGTCATGAGCCGCCAGAGCCTCCCGTCTGTCATGAGCCGCCAGAGTCTCCCGTCTGTCATGAGCCGCCGGAGTCTCCCGTCTGTCATGAGCCGCCGGAGTCTCCCGTCTGTCATGAGCCGCCGGAGCCTCCCGTTTGTCATGAGCAGCCGGAGCCTCCCGTCTGTCGTGAGCCGCCAGAGCCTCCCTTCTGTCATGATCCGCCAGAGTCTTCCATCTGTCATGAGCCGCCAGAGTCTCCCGTCAGCCAGGATCCGCCAGAGTCGCCAGTCAGCCAGGATCCACCAGAGCCGCCAGTCAGCCAGGATCCACCAGAGCCGCCAGTCAGCCAGGATCCGCCAGTCAGCCAGGATCCGCCAGAGCCGCCAGTCAGCCAGGATCCGCCAGTCTGCCAGGATCCGCCATAGCCGCCAGTCAGCCAGGATCCACCAGAGCCGCCAGTCTGCCAGGATCCGCCAGAGCCGCCAGTCAGCCAGGATCCGCCAGAGCCGCCAGTCAGCCAGGATCCGCCAGTCAGCCAGGATCTGCCAGAACCATCAACCTGCCTGAGCTTCCTCTCAGTCCTGATCTTCCTCTCAGTCCTGATCTTCCTCTCAGTCCCGAGCTTCCTCTCAGTCCTGAGCTTA
Source organism: Oncorhynchus masou masou (assembly GCF_036934945.1). Taxonomy (NCBI): domain Eukaryota; kingdom Metazoa; phylum Chordata; class Actinopteri; order Salmoniformes; family Salmonidae; genus Oncorhynchus; species Oncorhynchus masou. The sequence goes on from NC_088232.1 coordinate 49,820,205, forward strand.
CTCTCAGTCCTGAGCTTCCTCTCAGTCCCGAGCTACTCCTCAGTCCCGAGCTGTCCCTCAGTCCGGAGCTGCCCCTCAGTCCAGTGGGGCCCTTTGTTAAGATTAGTAGGCCAAGGTCGACGGCAAGGGTCGCCAAGCTAAGGACGCTAAGGAGGTGGACAAAGACTATGATGGAGTGGGGTCCACGTCCAGCGCCAGAGCCGCCACCGTGGACAGACGCCCACCCAGACCCTCCCCTATGGGTTTAGGTGTGCGGCCAGGAGTCCGCACCTTTGGGGGGGGGGGGGGTACTGTCACTTGAAAAAAAAAACATTAAGTCAACTGCAATGCCAGTACATGTTAGAATAGCTTTTCAAATACAATTAATAAAACCATTTAATGGGGAGACTGGGATTGGTAACAATGTTTGGATGTTAAAATTAATGATATAGCCATTGATTACTGAAGATTGTAATTGATAAATGCCTTGTCATGAGCTTAGTTCAAATGTCTAATCCCATAAGTACCCAAAATATGGGCTTGTTTTACTTGATTGTTTGTAAACAACTACATTGTAAACAAACACTGTATAGCTTCAAAACATGGTAATTGAGATCTCGTGGATGGGCAGTCCTTGGATCCATAGCTCTGTCCATGAATTAGAGATTTGTTCCATTTCTCCAGCCCAATCCATCAGCTGCTTACCAAAACAAGTGCCAGGGTGGCCGATTTGTTGTATTTTTGAATCCCAGATTTCCCCTTAAAGGCATTTGGACACATGAATAGAGATGTTGGTGAAGTTGAGGAGCCGCAATGAGGCTAATCTGCACTCATTTGTTTCTCCCACCCCCTCTTGGTGCCATCTGTCCTGAGTTGATGTTCTTGGCAAATATTGGCATCCGTGGATGCACAGATGGACAACTGACCACTAATATGCAGTGAAGGACAGAACAGTGGTCAGATGAGGCCTAGTCTCTCCTAGGCTTACTTTTGCAATCTTTGAAAACTTCAGTTTAAGAAGTCTGTACACCTTCTGCCAACATTTCAGAGTAGATGAGTAGATGTCGGAAATGGGACGTGTAGGAAGTTCCAGCTTTCTGACATCACTGCTTTTTCCGCAAATTGCCTAAACAATCTCCGGACACAAACTAGTAGCTAACAAGATGAAGATCACAGATGTTGTTTTTAATGACTGCAATTCACAAGTGGTTAGTTTGCATCAACTACCTTGACATGGAGAGTAGGCTAACCGACGCTGGTAGGTTCTGTGTTGCAACACCAGTGATTTTGTCAATTTGACAACTAACAAAAGATACCTAAATAGCTGGTGGCTATCTACAGACAGGAAGAAGTTGCATTAGCTATTTTTGTTAGCAAACTGAGATATAGTTGAACATAAGGATTCCGCTTGCTAAAGTTTCCTAGCTAGTTAACTGGCTACTGTCAGAGAAACTGAGAAATTCTTCAACTAGTTGCTGTGAAATGGATACGAAGGTGAGAGTTTTCCCATTTCTCTTCTAGCTGTTATGGTTACAGTTGAAGTCGGAAGTTTACATACACTTCGGTTGGAGTCATTAAAACTCATTTTTCAACCACTCCACAAATTTCTTGTTAACAAACTGTAGTTTTGCAAGTCGGGTAGGACATCTTCTTTGTGCATGACACAAGTCATTTTTCCAACAATTTTTTACAGACAGATTATTTCACTTAAAATTCATTGTATCACAATTCCAGTGATACAATGGCCTAAAACCCTCACAAACTTTTACAGATGCACAATTGCAACCACAAGGCTCTCTAGAGGGTGGTGCGGTCTGCTGAATGCATTACCGGGGACAAACTACCCATACTCCAGGACACTTACAGCACCCGATGTCACAGGAAGGACAAAAATATCATCAAGGACCTGAGCCACTGTCGCAAGGCCATCAGACTGTTAAACAGCAATCACTAGCACATTAGAGGCTGCTGCCTATAGGATAAGACTAGAAATCACTGGCCACTTTAAGGAATGGCACACCAGTCACTTTAATAATGTTTACATATCTGGCATTACTCATCTCATATGTATATACTGTATTCTATATGTATTCTATATGTATATCAAAACACCACTAGGACACATACAATATGTAGCCATATTGTCAAGCAAAAGACACAATCACAAACGTAGGATTAAAAGAAAAATAATTCACTAACCTTTTGAAACTCTTCATCAGATGACAGTAATAGGACATGTTACACAGTACATTTATGTTTTTCTCAATAATATGCAATTTATATCCATAAATCTCCGTTTACATTGACGCCATGTTCAAAAAATGCTAAAAAATGTCCGGAGAAATTATAAATAGCTCCGCTAGATAACGCCAGATAACAGCAATACACATCATAAACTTTGACTAAATATACATGTTCTACATATAGTTAGAAAGATACACTGCTTCTTAATGCAACCGCTGTGTTACATTTATTTTTAACGTTACAGAATTCGTTCACTAGGCAATATTCTGAGGCGGCGCACAGACATAAGCAATATTTCTCTGCTATGTTGGAGTAAACAGAAATACAAAATTACAACATAAATATTCCCTTACCTTTGATGGTCTTCGATCAGAATGTAGTGGAAGGAGTCAAACTTACCCAATAGATCGTTTGGTTTCAGGTTGTGTCTTTGTATTAGCATATGCTAACAGCTTCAGCTGAAATGCACCCAAAATGACTTCTGGTCCCGCACAGTTGCGCATCAAAACTTCAAAATTACATATTATATGTCGACTAAACTGGTCAAACTAAGTGCAGAATCAAACTTTAGGATGTTATTAACGTACAAAACAATTGGCGATTCAACCAAAAGAACGCAACTCCTCTCAGACGAGCTGGAACAATGAGTGCCCTGTCTACAATTGCGCCAGGACGCGCAGCTAAATTCTTGTGACACTTCAGTATTTTGCCCGCCAACGGGCCAAAGCTCGCGGGATTTTCTCCATTACTCGCCCCATTGAAAGAACACAGCACGCTGAACACACAGAAACTGTTCCCAGATCCGTAGCTGGTTGGGAAGGGTGGGGGCGATGACGTCAAAGTTGGGGTAACTTTCCTGATGAGAGAGAGAGTTTGGGAGAATGGCTGCCCTGTGAGTTCTGCTTTACATACAGACATAATTCAAACGGTTTTAGAAGCTTTAGAGTGTTTTCTATTCAATAATAATTATTATATGCATATATTAGCAATTTTGGACAGATTTTTTTTCTGTTTACTATGGGCACGCAATTCCACCAAAGGGGGCAGTATTGTGCATAGCCTTAACAGGTTTTAATGTTTACATATCTGGAATTACTCATGTATATACTGTGTTCTATACTATTCTACAGTATCTCATTCACTTAATAATGTGTACATATCTGGAATTACTCATGTATATACTGTGTTCTATACTATTCTACAGTATCTCATTCACTTAATAATGTTTACATATCTGGAATTACTCATCTATATACTGTGTTCTATACTATTCTACAGTATCTCATTCACTTAATAATGTTTACATATCTGGAATTACTCATGTATATACTGTGTTCTATACTATTCTACAGTATCTCATTCACTTAATAATGTTTACATATCTGGAATTACTTATCTCATATGTATATACTGTATTCCATGCTATTCTATGGTATCTTAGTCTGTTCCACTCTGACATCGCTCGTCCATATGTATATAGTCTTAATTCACTCCTACTTAGATTTGTGTGTACTGGGTTTATGTTGTGCAATTTGTTAGATATTACTTCACTGTCGGAGCTAGAAGCACAAGCATTTCGCTACACCCGCAATAACATCTGCTAATCACGTGTCTGTGACCAATAACATCTGCTAATCATGTGTATGTGACCAATAACATCTGCTAATCACGTGTATGTGACCAATAACATCTGCTAATCACATGTATGTGACCAATAACATCTGCTAATCACATGTATGTGACCAATAACATCTGCTAATCACATGTATGTGACCAATAACATCTGCTAATCACATGTATGTGACCAATAACATCTGCTAATCACATGTATGTGACCAATAACATCTGCTAATCACATGTATGTGACCAATAACATCTGCTAATCACGTGTGTGTGACCAATAACATCTGCTAATCACATGTATGTGACCAATAACATCTGCTAATCATGTGTATGTGACCAATAACATCTGCTAATCATGTGTATGTGACCAATAAAATCTGCTAATCACGTGTATGTGACCAATAACATCTGCTAATCACATGTATGTGACCAATAACATCTGCTAATCACATGTATGTGACCAATAACATCTGCTAATCACATGTATGTGACCAATAACATCTGCTAATCACATGTATGTGACCAATAACATCTGCTAATCACATGTATGTGACCAATAACATCTGCTAATCACATGTATGTGACCAATAACATCTGCTAATCACATGTATGTGACCAATAACATCTGCTAATCACGTGTGTGTGACCAATAACATCTGCTAATCACATGTATGTGACCAATAACATCTGCTAATCATGTGTATGTGTCCAATAACATCTGCTAATCACATGTATGTGACCAATAACATCTGCTAATCACATGTATGTGACCAATAACATCTGCTAATCATGTGTATGTGTCCAATAACATCTGCTAATCACATGTATGTGACCAATAACATCTGCTAATCATGTGTATGTGTCCAATAACATCTGCTAATCACATGTATGTGACCAATAACATCTGCTAATCACATGTATGTGACCAATAACATCTGCTAATCACATGTATGTGACCAATAACATCTGCTAATCACGTGTATGTGACCAATAACATCTGCTAATCACATGTATGTGACCAATAACATCTGCTAATCATGTGTATGTGTCCAATAACATCTGCTAATCACATGTATGTGACCAATAACATCTGCTAATCACGTGTATGTGACCAATAACATCTGCTAATCACGTGTATGTGTCCAATAACATCTGCTAATCACATGTATGTGACCAATAACATCTGCTAATCACGTGTATGTGACCAATAACATCTGCTAATCACGTGTATGTGACCAATAACATCTGCTAATCACATGTATGTGACCAATAACATCTGCTAATCATGTGTATGTGTCCAATAACATCTGCTAATCACATGTATGTGACCAATAACATCTGCTAATCACGTGTATGTGACCAATAACATCTGCTAATCACGTGTATGTGACCAATAACATCTGCTAATCACATGTATGTGACCAATAAAAGTGGATTTGAAGTAAATCTGAGCTGAAAAAAACAACATTTCAGGCTATTCAGTTAAAACAACTAGAGCTTGTTGTAATCAAAATTTAAATCTGGACTGGAGCATTTCAAACTGTCATTTGTGAGGCGCAGCCGGGGAACTAGTTCTGTACTACGGCAAGTAGTGGGGTCGATAAACCAGAATTTGATGATCCTCCATCACCATTTAAATCTCCAGTTTGGGAACATTTTGGCTTCCCAAAAGGTTATAACGGCGATGGACAGAGAGCTGCGGAAAAAGGTTACCAGAACCACAGCACTCTCCTGACCAGAACCACAGCACTCTCCTCAATAGAACCACAGCACCCTACTGACCAGAACCACAGCACTCTCCTCAACAGAACCAAAGCACTCTCCTGACCAGAACCACAGCACTCTCCTCAACAGAACCACAGCACTCTCCTGTCCAGAACCACAGCACTCTCCTCAATAGAACCACAGCACTCTCCTGACCAGAACCACAGCACTCTCCTGACCAGAACCACAGCACTCTCCTCAATAGAACCACAGCACCCTACTGACCAGAACCACAGCACTCTCCTCAACAGAACCAAAGCACTCTCCTGACCAGAACCACAGCACTCTCCTCAACAGAACCACAGCACTCTCCTGTCCAGAACCACAGCACTCTCCTGACCAGAACCACAGCACTCTCCTCAACAGAACAACAGCACTCTCCAGAGATACAGACTGTCTACTTCACTGAGAAGAACCAGCACCAACAGAACACCTCCAAGTTGAAACAGGAAGCGCATCACCAGACAAGAGAGCAGAAGAACACAACAGGACAACAAAAGCTTATGCAACTGCCAACACCTCAAATATGTTGACACATTTACACAGACATTGCCTCAGTATACCGGAGGAAGAGAAAAAGCGCAAAGAGACAACAACACAATATTGACTCCTCTCTGCATTCAAGCAGCCCTTGGCAGCTCATTCTGACCAGACCAAAGAAATTACAAGAGCGATAGGTAAGCTATTTTGTTTATATCGGAGAATCACCAATGCCTCTGTCTCACTGCGGCTCCGCTGGTCATTTTGTCACCTCATGTTTCCAGAGCTCATCAGTAAAGAGGGACTGGTGAGCTCGTCTCTGTGTAGTCTCGGGGTTGACTGTCTGGGGAACGGCCTTGTTTGGTTTACAGCCACGAACATGCGCCCATACTTCCCTCTTGCACCCATTTCATCAAACAGGTAGGCCAGTACCCACTCTATATTATTATTAAATTATTATAATATATTTAGATGCGACAGATTACAGAAAGGGGAAGGAGTGGCCATATATGTCAAATCTCATTTGATGGCGCCCCAATCTTTAAATATTTCTGTTCCTCTAACGGCATCTGGGAGGGGGAACGGGCCAATCAAATTTGAGCTCCTGCTGTCTTGGTTGTAGATGTGTCCATAAACCAGAATACACATTTATTTGTTGCTGAGATTTACCAGAAGGGTTTTCACATGACACGTGTTCTACTCTCATCCGTAATTTCGGTCATTTAGCCGCTATCTCCTGTATTCCTGACCCTTAGTTGGCTCTAGAACATTTCTCCTTCATGTGTATTCCTGACCCTTAGTTGGCTCTAGAACATTTCTCCTTCATGTGTATTCCTGACCCTTAGTTGGCTCTAGAACATTTCTCCTTCATGTGTATTCCTGACCCTTAGTTGGCTCTAGAACATTTCTCCTTCATCTGGGAACTCTCCTCCTGCCGTGTATTCCTGACCCTTAGTTGGCTCTAGAACATTTCTCCTTCATGTGTATTCCTGACCCTTAGTTGGCTCTAGAACATTTCTCCTTCATGTGTATTCCTGACCCTTAGTTGGCTCTAGAACATTTCTCCTTCATGTGTATTCCTGACCCTTAGTTGGCTCTAGAACATTTCTCCTTCATTTCCTCCTTGTGTATTCCTGACCCTTAGTTGGCTCTAGAACATTTCTCCTTCATGTGTATTCCTGACCCTTAGTTGGCTCTAGAACATTTCTCCTTCATGTGTATTCCTGACCCTTAGTTGGCTCTAGAACATTTCTTCCTTCATGTTTTTGTATTCCTGACACTTAGTTGGCTCTAGAACATTTCTCCTTCATGTGTATTCCTGACCCTTAGTTGGCTCTAGAACATTTCTCCTTCACTCTGTGTATTCCTGTATTCCTGACCCTTAGTTGGCTCTGGCTCTAGAACATTTCTCCTTCATGTGTATTCCTGACCCTTAGTTGGCTCTAGAACATTTCTCCTTCATGTGTATTCCTGACCCTTAGTTGGCTCTAGAACATTTCTCCTTCATGTGTATTCCTGACCCTTAGTTGGCTCTAGAACATTTCTCCTTCATGTGTATTCCTGACCCTTAGTTGGCTCTAGAACATTAGAACATTTCTCCTTCATGTGTATTCCTGACCCTTAGTTGGCTCTAGAACATTTCTCCTTCATGTGTGTATTCCTGACCCTTAGTTGGCTCTAGAACATTTCTCCTTCATGTGTATTCCTGACCCTTAGTTGGCTCTAGAACATTTCTCCTTCATGTGTATTCCTGACCCTTAGTTGGCTCTAGAACATTACTCCTTCATGAGTATTCCTGACCCTTAGTTGGCTCTAGAACATTACTCCTTCATGTGTATTCCTGACCCTTAGTTGGCTCTAGAACATTTCTCCTTCGTGTGTATTCCTGACCCTTAGTTGGCTCTAGAACATTTCTCCTTCATGTGTATTCCTGACCCTTAGTTGGCTCTAGAACATTTCTCCTTCGTGTGTGTTCCTTTGGCAGATAAACACAAAGAGTCAAAGATAGATCGAACCCTTGGTTTTCTTCGGGGCGATCTGAGCTCATTCAGATGAGAAATCGGGCCAGACTGGCATCATAACTGAGAAGAATGGGCTAATTGATGCTTTCAATCACCATTTTATCTTGGCATGTTTTTTATTTGTGGTTTAATTTACCCTGGACCCTTCCCTCTGCCAGCCTCAAGCTGACTCAACATTTAACCCGTCAACCTTTACTGAATCTTTGTTTTCATTTCATCAATTTACTAGCACACATTTATGATATGCTAGATGCCTCGTGAAAAACGCTAGATGACTTGGAAAAATACAAGACGAACTGGAACAGAGAGACAGGAAACACAAGAATAAATACACTGGGGGAAATCAGCGACAACGTCAACAAAACTAAGGAGATGATTGTGGACTTCAGGAAACAGCAGAGGGAACACCCCCCTATCCACATCGATGGAACAGTAGTGGAGAGAGTAGCAAGTTTTAAGTTCCTCGGCATACACATCACAGACAAACTGAATTGGTCCACTCACACAGACAGCATCGTGAAGAAGGCGCAGCAGCGCCTCTTCAACCTCAGGAGGCTGAAGAAATTCGGCTTGTCACCAAAAGCACTCACAAACTTCTACAGATGCACAATCGAGAGCATCCTGGCGGGCTGTATCACCGCCTGGTACGGCAACTGCTCCGCCCTCAACCGTAAGGCTCTCCAGAGGGTAGTGAGGTCTGCACAATGCATCACCGGGGGCAAACTACCTGCCCTCCAGGACACCTACACCACCCGATGTTACAGGAAGGCCATAAAGATCATCAAGGACATCAACCACCCGAGCCACTGCCTGTTCACCCCGGTATCATCCAGAAGGCGAGGCCAGTACAGGTGCATCAAAGCTGGGACCGAGAGACTGAAAAACAGCTTCTATCTCAAGGTCATCAGACTGTTAAACAGCCACCACTAACATTGAGTGGCTGCTGCCAACACACTGACACTGACTCAACTCCAGCCACTTTAATAATGGGAATTGATGGGAAATGATGTAAATATATCACTAGCCACTTTAAACAATGCTACCTTATATAATGTTACTTACCCTACATTATTCATCTCATATGCATACGTATATACTGTACTCTATATCATCGACTGCATCCTTATGTAATACATGTATCACTAGCCACTTTAACTATGCCACTTTGTTTACATACTCATCTCATATGTATATACTGTACTCTTATGATACCATCTACTGTATCTTGCCTTTGCTGCTCTGTACCATCACTCATTCATATATCCTTATGTACTTATTCTTTATCCCCTTACACTGTGTATAAGACAGTAGTTTAGGAATTGTTAGTTAGATTACTTGTTGGTTATTACTGCATTGTCGGAACTAGAAGCACAAGCATTTCGCTACACTCGCATTAACATCTGCTAACCATGTGTATGTGACAAATAAAATTTGATTTGATTTGATTTGACAATCACAAGGATTATGCAAGTGAAACAGATCAGGCGTGACACTATCGGTCCTAGACTATGGCAACATCCTGTTTACTATATGATTACTACTAGTCGGCCACTTCATTAAAGCCCTTAGATATATACAGTATTACTACTAGTATATTACCATCAGTATGTATATATTCCTGCTACCAGTCAGCCCTGTTTACATGTATATAGTATTACTACTAGTATATTACCATCAGTATGTATATATTCCTGCTACCAGTCAGCCCTGTTTACATGTATATACAGCATTACTACTAGTATATTACCATCAGTATGTATATATTCCTGCTACCAGTCAGCCCTGTTTACATGTATATACAGTATTACTACTAGTATATTACCATCAGTATGTATATATTCCTGCTACCACCAGTCAGCCCTGTTTACATGTATATACAGTATTACCTAGTATATTACCATCAGTATGTATATATACCAGTCAGCCCTGTTTACATGTATATACAGTATTACTACTAGTATATTACCATCAGTATGTATATGTCAGCCCTGTTTACATATTCCTAGTATATTACCATCAGTATGTATATATTCCTGCTCCAGTCACTTGTCAGCCCTGTTTACATGTATATACAGTATTACTACTAGTATATTACCATCAGTATGTATATATTCCTGCACCTGTTTACAGTCACTTGTCAGCCCAGTGCCCTGTTTACATGTATATTCTAGTATATTACCATCAGTATTTATATATACATGTATATACAGCATTACTACTAGTATATTACCATCAGTATGTATATATTCCTTACCAGTCATGTATATACAGTATTACTACTAGTATATTACATCTATGTATATATTCCTGCTACCAGTCACCCACTGACACTCTTACACACACACTCACACTAACACACTTACACTTATATACCCCGCTCACCACCACACACACCCACCACTTATGTTGCTGCCATATTGTTTACTATTATTATTATTATCACATTTCAGATATGACCCCGATGGAGACAGTGTCGAGGAAACAAACGTTTATTTCTGAAACAGGGGCAGGGTAACGACAGGTCAAAGGCAGGCAGGGGTCAATAATCCAACGAGGGTGTAAAAGGGTTCAGAAGCCCTGGTATATACAGGTTTATTACCATCAGTATGCAGTCAGGCAGTCTCAGTAGGGTCAGGCAGTTCAGGGTCAGGGTTAGCCAGGGGGTCAATAATCCAGTATGGTGGGGTAAGGTACAGAACAGCAGTCTCAGGGTCAGGGTTAGCCGGGGGTCAATAATCCAGTATGGTGGGGTAAGGTACAGAACAGCAGTCTCAGGGTCAGGGTTAGCCGGGGGTCAATAATCCAGTATGGTGGGGTAAGGTACAGAACAGCAGTCTCAGGGTCAGGGCAGGCAGGACAGTGAAAGGGAAGGACTAAAAAAACAGGAGCAAGAAACAGGCAGGAGTAGGGGAACAAATGCTGGTAGGTTTCACGAAAAAAGCGAACTGGCAACAGACAAACAGAGAAATAAATACACAGGGGATAATGGGGGAAATGGGTGACATCTGGAGGGGGGTGAAGACAAGCACAAAGACAGTTGAAACAGATCGGAGTGTGACACATGGAGTGAATCCTTACCACTGCTACACCTGGCTATCAGCAGAGACTTGTCTGACAGCCTCATTTGCTGCCTTTTTTTAAACATAGCTGATATGTCTGACGTGCTTAAACAAATGTGGTTTCTAATGACAATTGAGATGTACAAGCTATGGCATAAAGGAACTGCGAGCAGATAAGAGGCAATCTGTAATTTCAAATAAGATAACGAGTGAGCTAATACAGACGTAGTCAATATAACTATTTGTTCAGCACTTTTGAAATGTACAGCAACATAATTCAGAACATGGGCTGTTCTTACAGTATTCTCCCTGTAAACCAAGTCAGAACCGTAGGATAAATAAAGGGGGCATATAAGCAGAAAATGAAAGCACATGGGCTACTAACAGCTTACTACACAACATACACTTAGTATTCCTTTCTTAGCTCCCGCATACATATCTCCCTGGCATATTATATCGTTTATGCAGCACCACATTTTTGGACTCACCTTGTTGTGCTGTACAGTCAAAATACTTAAGGGGCCTTTCCAACAAGGCAGAGATACAAATAGACAAATAGAAAAATAACACAAGAAAAAAATACACAATGAGTAACGACAACTTGTAGCAGAACCAAGTCGACGTATAGGTAGGGGTAAAGTAACTAGGCAACAGGATAGATAATAAACACAGCACTGTATGTGATGAGTCAATAGAGTTTGTGTAAAAAGGGTCAGTGCAGATAGTTAAGTAGTTAAGCAATAGCTACCTTGACTAACTATTTAGCAGTCTTATAGCTTGGAGGTAGAAGCTGTTCAGAAGCTGTTGGTTCCAGACTTAGTGCGTCGGTACCGCTTGCCATGCAGTAGCAGAGAGAGCAGTCTATGACTTGAGTGGTTGGACTCTTTGACAATGTTTAGGGCCTTCCTCTGACACCGCCTGGTATAGATGTCCTGGATGGCAGGGAGCTTGGCCCCAGTGATGTACTAGGCCATACGCACTACCCACTGTAGCAACTTGCGACCGGATGCCAAGCAGTTGGTATATCAGGCTCTGATGCAGGTAGTCAAGATGCTTTCTTTGGTGCAGCTGTAGAACTTTTTGTGGAGGGCCCATGACAAGTCTTTTCAGCCTCCTGAAGGGGAAGTGGTGTTGTTGTGCCCTCTTCACAACTGTGTTGGTGCATGTGGACCATGATAATCCCTTAGTAATGTGGACACAAAGGAACTTGCAGCTCTCGACCTGCCCCGCCCCAGCCCCATCGATGTGGACGGGGGCAGAGTCCACGATCAGCTCTTTAGTCTTGCTGCCAGGTCTCTGACTTCCTTCCATTAGGCCATCTCATTGTCGTCGGTGATCAGGACTACCACCCAGTGGCATGTATTCATGGATGCCAAAGGAAGCCAGGCTTCCCCAAATATTTGACCAATAAAATAAAAAAATGTACAAAATATTTTTTTGTAAGTGGCTGAATGTCACCGGAGAAATCATCCGAGACAGAAAACTGCCCCTCTGTCTCAGTATGTGTAGCCCAGTATGTGTAGCCCATGTATCTCGGGGCTGCCGAGTGGCGCAGCCGTCTATGGCACTGTATCACAGTGCTAGCGGCGTCACTACAGACCCTGGTTCGAAAGCGATTCTGATCTAACCCTATATTGGGCCACTGGCCTGAGACAACTGAAGTTCAATATGTAGCCTAGATGTAGGCTCACATTAACTAGCTAGCTAGCTTAGCTGGTTCATTGCTGCACTTGCGAGGAAGTTAGGCTAGCAAGCATTTTAACTAGGTAGCCTATGACAGCAAAAACTTAAAATGTGTACTGTATGACAGATCCATAGGCTGTTTTGCCAACATGAAAGCGAGGAGGATGACATTGCGTTCAACTAGTCTACAAGCAGTGTAAGATAAAAAAATATATATTTTACTTGTGCGCGCACACACACACACACACACACACACACACACAGGTGGTGTAACTGGTAACTGGTATGTCTAAAGTTTAGTAAAGATGTTAAGTACAGTGGGACTTTTTGTAAAAGGGCTTTATAAATGAAAACATAGCAATGTATCAACCAACGTGACATCAAAGCGGGCCAACCAATGTTCTGGTAGAGAATGCAGTGATGAGTGTTAAACCTGTCGGCAATATACAAAACATCTCAGGGACAATCAATGTTCTGGTAGAGAATGCAGTGATGAGTGTTAAACCTGTCGGCAATATACAAAACATCTCAGGGACAATCAATGTTCTGGTAGAGAATGCAGTGATGAGTGTTAACCCTGTCGGCAATATACAAAACATCTCAGGGACAATCAATGTTCTGGTAGAGAATGCAGTGATGAGTGTTAAACCTGTCGGCAATATACAAAACATCTCAGGGACAATCAATGTTCTGGTAGAGAATGCAGTGATGAGTGTTAAACCTGTCGGCAATATACAAAACATCTCAGGGACAATCAATGTTCTGGTAGAGAATGCAGTGATGAGTGTTAAACCTGTCGGCAATATACAAAACATCTCAGGGACAATCAATGTTCTGGTAGAGAATGCAGTGATGAGTGTTAAACCTGTCGGCAATATACAAAACATCTCAGGGACAATCAATGTTCTGGTAGAGAATGCAGTGATGAGTGTTAAACCTGTCGGCAATATACAAAACATCTCAGGGACAATCAATGTTCTGGTAGAGAATGCAGTGATGAGTGTTAAACCTGTCGGCAATATACAAAACATCTCAGGGACAATCAATGTTCTGGTAGAGAATGCAGTGATGAGTGTTAAACCTGTCGGCAATATACAACATCTCAGGGACAATCAATGTTCTGGTAGAGAATGCAGTGATGAGTGTTAAACCTGTCGGCAATATACAAAACATCTCAGGGACAATCAATGTTCTGGTAGAGAATGCAGTGATGAGTGTTAAACCTGTCGGCAATATACAAAACATCTCAGGGACAATCAATGGAAACAGGATGCTGCTTATCTCTCTTTCGCGTCTCATAGCAAAGGGTCTGAAAGCTTACGTAAATAAGGTATTTCTCCTTTTAATGTTTAATGCTGTAACATAACATAATGTGGAAAAAGTCAAGGGGTCTGAATATTTTCTGAAAAGCATTGTATAAGGTTGTTTTGTTCCAATGTTTGTAAATAATGTAATTGCAAGCAAACACTCTATAGACTCATAACACGGTTAAAACTATAGTTTTGATATCATGAATGGCCAGTTCTTGCATTCATAGTTCTGTCCATGAATTTGAAATTGCTTACATTTTTCTCTTCATTATTGTTTGAACTATAGATTGCCACTAAGGACTCTTCAATGACGGAATGCAATCTACAATTGTATTGATTTACATAATGTCTTGGAGTAAAGATACGACTCATTGCAATGACTGTGTACTCAGTACTGTAATGTACTCAGGCAGATTTTTTAAAACATTTTTCTACCATAATGTGGATTTGATCACTCATCAGATTTACCCATAGAAACTTCTAATAAATGGATCAGTGTTTCTTTATCTGTGCTAAGTTACACAAATATCTATTTTTAGAAGTATGGTTTGTCTTTGTGATTTATTACTCATCTGATTACAAGAAAGCCTGTCCCTCTTTTCTTCAACCTTGAATGAGATTTATTGTGTCAGCTATTGTTGCCTGCAAGTCACCTTAGGCAAGTGAGTGCAGAGCTGAAAGTTTCCTCATTGTTGGAGAGGTTCTAATTTTGCATCGTGGCTTACCTTGAGTAGATCATTAAAAAAAGGACATATTTTCAAATTTTTTAGGTTTCTTTGGTTTCACAAGACTTCCTTTCGGATGATCAAATTCTCCTATTGAATTTAAACAATATAACCTAGTTCATTTAATGGCACTTGAATAGGTTGTGTTTTTATAAGCATCCTCTTGACCTAAAATGCTCTTTAGTAAATTATTCAGACAACCGACCTCAACTCAATTAAATAATTGTAGCTGGATTTGGGAAGTTGCTAGGCCCTGGACACTGCTCATGAATAAAATGTACATGACAAAACATTAATTCATTCATTTTATATCTACCATCAAAACCATGCTGGGATAATCTGTCCATTGATGCTCCTAGACTACTTTGAGTCTGGTATATTGTTTAAAACTTACATCAAATGGACATACACTACTACTGTACCACTGTGAGTTGTACTGTAGGTACAGTGGTTGTGTCCTTCAGGCCGCATTCAGGTACATCACAGTCATTTGTTTTCTTACATTTTGTTTCGGCAAAAACACGGTAACTTCAGATATAGTCTGGGATGTCATCATGACATCAACTGCTACAGTTGTTTATAAGACGTTCTAACGATTTTGAGCATTCAGGTAACAATTTTGAATACTTTTAGGACAATGAGCAAAACATAAAGTTAAAGAGAGAAAAGATTGTTAACTCATCCCTGTTATATCCTGGTAAGAGATATCAGTCCTTTTTTCTGTCCTAGTTATTTAACAACAAACTGTACTGGTACCACCCACATTGTTGATTACAGTTTATATACCTGTCTGTAACTGGTAGTAGAGTAGTGCCAGGCTGTAGTGAAATGTCCAATTTTCCTACAGTACAATAGCATTAAAACAATGTGTTGCCAATTAAAACGGTTTAGTTCCATCTCTGATGTATGTGTTTGTGAAGATAATGAGAGAAGATGTACTTTCAACCATAAACATGAAGAAACAGCACACCATCCTGTGTCTTTTGACCAATGAGATGAGAATGTCTTATTTAACGAGATGAGAAAGATTAAAATAACTTGTTAATCCTCAGTGACTTGACTGGCTGCCGGTTGCCCGAGCTACGCGGAGCCCACTGGGTAGTTCATTCAAGTTGAAGAGGAACACTGCTCCTCTTTGATTCAGAGTGGGGAAGAGACACCATTTTTATTTAATACAGTATGAGGGAGTTATCAGGGGAATGAATCTAGACGGGGAAAGGAAGCCAGCATTGATGGTTATAGTGACTTTCCTTATGATATTCCGTCAGTTGTGGTTTCTGAATCACTTCTGTCTCAGTATGCGGGAGGCACTGGCTGTTTTTCCAGTTCGGCATTGTCCTCAGATGAACCACGTGAGGCTGCCAAGAATCCTGCACAGTTTATAGAAGGTAACTGGGTTAGAAGCCAACTTTTTTTCTACAACAAAAAAACCTTCCTATGGCAAAAGAGGTAAGGTTTTTTTTTTTTCTTTCAATACACTTTTGTTCAGCCTCTGTGGGAAAGTGGGGAAAGATTTAGGTGATACACAAAGCAGGTATGGGGAGGGTGGGGAAGGAGGGAGGGCATTATGACGGCGAGGTAATG
This sequence comes from Oncorhynchus masou masou, assembly GCF_036934945.1. NCBI lineage: Eukaryota > Metazoa > Chordata > Actinopteri > Salmoniformes > Salmonidae > Oncorhynchus > Oncorhynchus masou. The sequence goes on from NC_088232.1 coordinate 49,836,677, forward strand.
AGGAGTCCTGTGTGGTGGAAACACAGCAAACAGGGGACGTCCTGAGGACAGTCGGCGATGTTCCCATTAGGTCCCTTAAGAGTTTTGGCGTGATATTATCCCTCTGAAGTTCTGAGAATGTTCTAAGAATGTCGCGTGATGGTCTCAAGGGAACGTTCTCATGGGGACCTTTGTCTAGGTTCCCTGTAAGCTCCCAGGACGTCACTGAGGACCATTTAGGACATTCATTTTACTAGTCCTTAGGACATTGCATGATGATCCCAAGGGAACATGATGGTCCCAAGGGAACGTCATGGTCCCAAGAGAACACTAGTGGGATAATGTCGTCCGAAACCCTCAAGGGACCTAATGGGAACATCACCCCCCCAGAGATGCCCTTAAAACAAGGTAGAATAAGGAAAATTCCAATCTGCAGGCAAGAACCTAATTTTCACATTGAAAGGACATTATTGGTGTTGACAGAGGGAACACAAAAACAGATGCATTTTGGTACATGCTCAAGGCAACAGTGAGAATTTCTTGCATAGAGAGAAGGCGGTGTCATGGGCACAGTTCTTGTTGCATTGGCTTAAGTTAGTGCTGGTCTAGTCTGGTCCAGTCCAGGCAGGGTGACTCAACAGAGACAGTGTTGTAGTTTGCCCCTGACTTGACTCTATCTTTGGCACGGCTAACGGTTATCTTATGTCGACATAAATTGTAACACTGGGCTTTATCCATAGCATCGGAATAGAATTGAAATGTCTGGAACAGAAGACATGTCCATGTCAATTAGAAATAGGCTAAATCAGATATATGGAATGGAGGAAAGTTCAATGCATGTCTGGATTACTAAATCAAACTTCAGAGACATTTCCTTAAAGAGTGATAATAATTTGAAAGTTGCTATAATTGATTGTCAAAGATTAATGAATGCCATTATACATTCTATTGATCTGATCAGGGGCACCGGGGTCATTTATTGTAACATCCAGACAATTTAAAGCTGTATCTCGCATCTCTGAGACAGAACTGCTTTGCGTTATGACGCCACAATTCTCTCATTCAAATTCATCTTGTCGAACAAAGTGCACAGAGGACATGGAGCAATAAGAGAAACTGTTCGGGAACAGAGGTCTGAATCAAACATCAATGTTCTTATCTTCACCTAGATGAACATTTACTTCTGCAGTTTGGATTCATTTAATCAACGTCTGGATTAGCCAGAAGTTGCAAATATTCAGCAAAGTGTTTATAGTCAAACAATATTATATATAGTAATATTGATACACTACTTTTATCATGTTTAACCTACATTGACTCCAACGTCAGCTTTGTCCCTAGACAGTTAGGATTAGTGACTTTATTTGCCATTTAAAAACTTTGAGTTACAGTAAGAAACCCAGAGACAAATACAGTATCTATGACACATGGACTACAACTTGTATCCACAGGGGTCTTCATGCTTGGTTTACAGCTGTTATGTCCGAGGTCAGATAGTGCTCTTTTGTTTACAGTAACCGCTGGTTAAAATTTGCTTCAGTAACTACCTGCATGTGTTTTGCAGGCCTAGAATGCATTTGTTGAGGAATGGGGGCACAAATCACATACAGACTGCTCGTCAATCTCTGAAAAAGATGCAGATAAATAATAGTAAGAGAACGGCTAGGTGTAGGTAGACTATAAATAATAGTCATCTGGAAAAGCTAGGTAGATTATAAGCAATAGTCACCTAGATAGATGCAGTATGAAGCAGTATTGCAACTCTATCCATCTCCATAGGAAATATATCACTGCAGAAATGAAACCGTTGAAACTGAACACTGCAGTGTTGCCTTTCTTTATGTTTCTGTATCGGTGTGTGATCTTGCTCTCAGACTGTGCTTCAGTACTGGTTACAAGTCCTCAGAATGATAGCCAGGACCACAGAGTTACATAGTATATTGAAACTTTACGTCCATTATTGACAGATGGCTAATTGCGGAACCTTCTATAGCCTGCCGTCCTTGATCAACCAATCCTAAACTATTCTGTTTCAGCAAAAATAAGTTTCCAGTCAGAGGCATATTCAGTGTCTCTTGGAACAATATTTATGATTTGTCGAGTTAAACGAGTCCTTCTCTATCAAATAAGCTTTGAAAACACATTATTATCTGGGGTATCCCATTTTCCGCAGGTGGGCTGCCATTGTAGTCCATTTTAGGATGTGCAGTCACCCGAGAGTAAGCTATCACGTAATCTTCCACTTCTACAGGCGTAAAATGTGAGACCCTGGATAAAAACGTGTTTTAAATGCTAGATCAACCAAAGTTTATGTTTGATTGATCTAGGAGGCCAGGTTACAGAAGCTTCCACAACAACGAGCCATCTATAAACAATGGCTCGTTGCAGTACGAAGCAAGGCCAGGACGTCCTACTGCATTCAGAGAGCAGATACTGAGTAAAAAGTCTGAGAATCTGGTGATCTCAGCAGGGACTCAAACTGGCCATCAGTCAACAGGTCCCATTAACTTGGCCTGGCTCTGTTGAAGCACAAACATTGTTCATGAGCAGAAGTTATCAGGCCAACATACACTATATATACAAAAGCATGTGGACAGCCTTTAAAATTTGTGGATTCGGCTATTTGAGCCACATCCGTTGCTGATAGGTGTATAAAATCCAGCACACATCCATGCAATCTCCAAACATTGGAAGTAGAATGGCCTTACTGAAAGTGCTCAGTGACTTTCAACATGGCACCGTCATAGGATGCCACCTTTCCAACAAGTAAGTCAACTGTAAGTGCTGTTATTGTGAAGGAGACCGTGAAGGAGAAACAACGGCTCAGCCGTGAATTGGTAGGCCACAGAAAGGGGCCGCTGAGTGCTGAAATTGTCTGTCCTGGGTTGAAACACTCACTCCACAGTTCCAAACTGCCTCCGGAAGCAACGTCAGCACAATAACTGATCGTCGGGAGCGTCATGAAATGGGTTTCCATGGCCGAGTAGTCGCACAGAGCCTAAGCTCACCATGTGCAATGCCAAGCATCGGCTGGAGTGATGTAGAGCTCGCCGCCATTGGGCTCTGGAGCAGTGGAAACACGTTCTCTGGAGTGATAAATCACGCTTTACCATCTGGCAGTCCGACAAACAAATCTGGGTTTGCGGATGCCAGGGAAACGCTATCTGCACCAATGCATAGTGCCAACTGTAAAGTTTAGTGTAGGAGGAATAATGGTCTGAGGCTGTTTTTTATGATTCGGGCCTTAGTTCCAGTGAAGGGAAATCTTAACGCTACAGCATACAATGACATTCTAGACGACTCTGTACTTCCAACTTTGTGATAAAGGTTGGGGAAGGCCCTTTCCTGTTTCAGAATGACAAATGCCCCCATGCACAAGCGAGGTCCATACAGAAATGGTTTGTCGAGATCGGTGTGGAAGAACTTGACTGGCCTGCACAGAGCCCTGACCTCAACCCATTCGAACACCTTTGGGATGAATTGGAACGCTGACTGCGAGCCAGGCCTAATCGCCCAACATCAGTGCCCAACCTCACTAATGCTCTTGTGGCTGAATGGAAACAAGTCCCCGCAGCAATGATCCGACATCTAGTGGAATTCCTTCCCAGAAGAGTGGAGGCTGTTATAGCAGGAAAGAGGGGACCAACTCTATATTAAAGCACATGATTTTGGAATGAGATGTTCAACGAGTAGGTGTCCACATACTTTTGGACATGTAGTGTATCACACTGCTAAGTATCGCATGATCTTGGTCAAAACTCATAACAAAGGAAAACTACTTCTCCTTTTCCATCAATCATATCCCTTCCGGGTGGCGCAGCAGTCTAAGGCACTGCATTTCAGTGCTTGAGGCATCACTATAGACACCCTGATTCTAATCCGGGTCGTATCACAACCGGCCGTTGATTGGGAGTCCCATAGGGCAGTGCACAATTTTGCCAGGGTCGTCTGAGTTTAGCCGGTGTAGGCCGTCATTGTAAATATGAATTTGTTCTTAACTGACTTACCTGGTTAATAACCTCTTGGAACTCCCCATCCCGGATCCGGGTTTGTGACTAAAGCCTCAGGCTCATTAGCATAACGCAACGTTAACGATTTCTGAAAATCGCAAATAAAATTAAAATAATGCGTCTGCTCTCAAGCTTAGCCTTTTCTTAACAACACTGTCATCTCAGATTTTCAAAATATGCTTTTGAACCATAGAAATTGACTAATTTGTGTAAGAGTATGCAAAGCTAGCATAGCATTTTGAGTAGCATTTAGCACGCAACATTTTCACAAAAACCAGATAACCAAATAAATAAAATCATTTACCTTTGAAGAGCTTCTGATGTTTTCAATGAGGAGACTCTCAGTTACATACCAAATGCGCAGTTTTTCCTGAAAGCGTCTGTGTGTAGGAGAAATCGTTCCATTTTCTACATTGCGTCTGGCTACCGAAACGAACCGAAAATTCAGTCACCTACAGCGTAAAACTTTTCCGGATTAACTACATAATATCGACCGAAACATGGCAAACGTTGTTTGGAATCAATCCTCAAGGTGTTTTTTCACATATCTCTTCATTGATATGCAGTTCGTGGAAGCTTGCTTTCCTCTCTGTATCCCATGGAAAAATACTGGCAGGTGACTTTTGCGCACCAATTTCGGCGCAGGACACCGGGCGGACACCTGGTAAATGTGGTCTCTTATGGTCAATCTTCCAATGATCTGCCTACAAATACGTCACAATGCTGCAGACACCTTGGGGAAACGACAGAAAGGGCAGGCTCATTCCTCTCGCATTCACAGCCATATAAGGAGACAATGGAAAACAGAGCCTCAAAAATCCTGCTCATTTCCTGGATGCCGTCTCATCTTGGTTTTGCCTGAAGCTCACGTTCTAGGGCACGCACAGAAAATATCTTGGTAGTTCTGGACACGTCAGAGTGTTTTCTTTCGAATGCTATCAATTATATGCATAGTCGAGCATCTTTTTGTGACAAAATATCTTGTTTAAAACGGGAGCGTTTTTCATCCAAAAATGAAATAGCGCCCCCAGAGCATCAACAGGTTTTAAATAAAACTTTTAAAAATGTAAGGGGTTCAAATGGGGAATTCCCACACACTTGGATGGTGAAAAGATTCACGAAGCAATTAAAAAATATATTTATTTTTTTGCAAGCCTGGTTACCTGTTGTCATTGGTTGTCATACCATACATGACATACCTCTAGAGCAGTGGTTCCCAAACTTTTTAGTCCCGTTATCCCTTCAACCATTCAACCTCCAGCTGCGTATCCCCTCTAGCACCATGGTCAGCGCACTCTCAAATGTTGTTTTTTGCCATCATTGTAAGCCCGCCACACACACACTATATGATACATTTATTAAACATAAGAATGAGAGTGACTTTTTGTTACAACTCGGCTCGTGGGAAGTGACAAAGAGCTCTTGTAGGACCAGGGCACAAATAATAATATTATAATAATCAATAATTTTGCTCTTTATTTAGCCATCTTAGATATGTGTGTGCTTGAAAGAATAAACATAACTCTGCAGTGTTGGGTTGTATTGGAGAGAGTCTCAGTTTTAAATCCATTTCCACACACAGTCTGTGCCTGTATTCATGCTAGTGAGGGCCGAGAATCCACTCTCACATAGGAACGTGGTTGCAAAGTGCATCAGTGTCTTAAACAGCGCGATTTGCCAAGGCAAGAAACTCTGAGTGCAGCCCTATCCAGAAATGTGGCAGTGGCTTCTGATTAAATTCAATATTCACAGAACCGCTTGTTGCAATTTCGATGAGGCTCTCTTGTTCAGATATACTGTAGGTAAGTGGACTGGAGGCAGGGCATGAAAGGGATAATCCAGGTGTTTGTGTCATCCATTTCAGGAAAGTACCTGTGTAATTGCACACCCAGCTCACTCAGGTGCTTCGCTATATCACATTTGACATTGTCCGTAAGCTTGAGTTATTTTGCACACAAAAAAATCATACAATGATGGAAAGACCTGTGTGTTGTCCTTGTTAATGCAGACAGAAAAGAGCTCCAGCTTCTTAATCATAGCCTCAATTTTGTCCCGCACATTAAATATAGTTGTGGAGAGTCTCTGTAATCCTAGATTCAGATCATTCAGGCGAGACAAAACATCACCCAGATAGGCCAGTCGTGTGAGAAACTCATCATCACGCAAGCGGTCAGACAAATGAAAATTATGGTCAGTAAAGAAAACTATAAGCTCGTCTCTCAATTTTTTTTTAAATGCGTCAATACTTTGCCCCTTGATAATCAGCACACTTGTGTATGTTGTAAAAGAGTTACATGGTCGCTGCCCATATCATTGTACAATACATAAAATACACAAGAGTTCAGGGGCCTTGCTTTAACATAGTTAAAAATGTTCACTGTAGTGTCCAAAACGTCTTTCAAGCTGTCAGGCATTCCCTTGGCAACAAGAGCCTCTTGGTGGATGCTGCAGTGGACCCAAGTGGCGTCGGGAGCAACTGCTTGCACACGCATTACCACTCCACTATGTCTCCCTGTATTGGCTTTTTAAGCCATCAGTACAGATACCAAAGTCCATTTGATGTCACAAAGATGACCAGTACTTTAAAAAATATCCTCTCATGTTGTCATGGTTTCCAGTGGTTTGCAGAAGAGGATGTCTTCCTTAATTGACCCCCCATAAATGTAACGGACACTCACCAGGAGCTGTGCTAGGTCCGCCACGTCTGTTGACTCATCCAGCTGTAATGCATATAATTCACTGGCTTGTATGCAAAGCAGTAATTGTTTCAAAACATCTCCTGCCATGTCACTGATGTGACGGGAACAGTGTTGTTTGATGAAGGCATTGTCTGTATAGTCTTTAGGGGCCTTTTCCCCCAGCATTGTCCCAGCCATATCCGCGGCAGCAGGAAGAATTAAGTCCTCCACAATAGTATGGGGCTTGCCTGTCTTAGCCACTCTGTAGCTCACCATATAAGACGCTTCTAGCCCCTTCTTATTAATGGTATCTGTTGCTTTCATACATGTCTTACTACTCAAAAGTAATCTTGATTCAATTGTCATGTGAAGGTTTCCTGTGAGAGAGTAACGGTTAATGTGATTGGATGTTAATTATTTGACTAGGCTACCTGTATTTGACATTGTGTTGTTATTTCGACAAGTGGTTAGAGCGTTGGACTAGTAACCGAAAGGTTGAAAGATCAAATCCCCAAGCTGACAAGGTACAAATCTATCGTTCTGCCCCTGAACAAGGCAGTTAACCCACTGTTCCTAGGCTGTCATTGAAAATAAGAATTTGTTCTTAACTGACTTGCCCAGTTAAATAAAGGAAATTAAATAATGTCACTAGATGGTTTAATTTTATTTTCGGCAGTGAAACGAAGCTACTCAGGCAAGAGAGAAAAACTCACCCAAATGTATATTCCCGTTGGAAAATACAAATGTACTGTTTGAAAATGTGAATTACATTTTTATTTGGCGAACACCCGATGGCAGCAAATCAGGCTATGTCAAATCAAATCAAATATGATTTGTCACATGGGCCAAATACAATGGGTGTAGACCTTAACGGGAAATGCTTACTTACAAGCCCTTAAACCAACAATGCAGTTCAATAAATAAATGTATATAACAATAATGAGGCTAGATACAGATACAGTCAATGTGCGGGGGTACAGGTAAGTCGAAGTCATTTGTAAAGTGATTATCCATAGTTAATAAACAGCGTGTAGCAGCAGTGTAAAAACATAAGGGGGAGAAGGTCTTCCTATGACACCGCCTAGTAGGTCCTGGATGTCAGGAAGCTTGGCCCCAGTGATGTACTGGGCCATACGCACTACCCTCTGGAGCGCCTTATGGTCAGATGCCGAGCAGTTGCCATACCAGGATGCTCTCGATTATGCAGCTGTATAATTTTTTGAGGATCTGGGGACCCATGCCAAATCTTTTCAGTCTCCTGAGGGGGAAAAGATGTTGTTGTGCCCTCTTCACAACTGTCTTGGTGTGTTTGGGCCATGATAGTTTGTTGGTGATGTGGACACCAAGGAACTTGAAACTCTCGAACCGATCCACTTCAGTCATGTTCCAAACACACCAGGACAGTTGTGAAGAGGTGCACGACAAATCCTATTCCCCCTCAGGAGACTGAAAAGACTTGGAATGGGTCCTCAGATCCTCAAAAAGTTATACAGCTGCACCATCGAGAGCATCCTGACTGGTTGCATCACTGCCTGGTATGGCAACTGCTAGGCCTCTGACCGCAAGGCGCTACAGAGGGAAATGCTGTCATGTACAGATAGATGATACAGTGCCTTGCAAAGTATTGATCCCTTTGGCATTTTTCCTATTTTGTTGCATTACAGCCTGTCATTTAAATTGATTTTTATTTGGATTTCATGTAATGGACATACACAAAATAGTCCAAATTTGAAGTGAAATGAAAAACATAACTTTTTTTTTTTAAACACAAAAAAAGTGGTGTGTGCATATGTATTCACCCCCTTTGCTGTGGAGCCCCTAAATAAGATCGGGCGCAACCAATTGCCTTCAGAAGTCACATAATTAGTTATATTAAGTCCACCTGTGTGCAATCTAAGTGTCACATGATATGTCACTTGATCTCAGTATATATACACCTGTTCTGAAAGGCCCCAGAGTCTGCAACACCACCAAGCAATGGGCACCACCAAGCAAGTGGCACCATGAAGACCAAGGAGCCCTCCAAACAGGTCATGGACAAAGTTGTGGAGAAGTACAGATCAAAAAAATATCTGAAACTTTGAACATCCCACGGAGAACCATGAAATCCATTATTAAGAAATTGAAAGAATATGGCACCACAACAAACCTGCCAAGAGAGGGTCGCCCACCAAAACTCACGAACCAGGCAAGGATGGCATTCATCAGAGAGGCAACAAAGAGACCAAAGATTACCCTGAAGGAGCTGCGAAGCTCCACAACGGAGATTGGAATATCTGTCATAGGAGCACTTTAAGCCATACACTCCACAGAGCTGGGCTTTACAGAAGAGTGGACAGAACAAAAGCCATTGCTTAAAGAAAAGAATAAGCAAACACGTTTGGTGTTCACCAAAAGGCATGTGGGAAACTCCCCAGAATTGAGTGAATGATGGATGGTGCTAAATACAGGGAAATTCTTGAGGGTAACCTGTTTCAGTCTTCCCGAGATTTGAGACTGGGACGGAGGTTCACCTTCCAGCAGGACAATGACCCTAAGTATACTGCTGAAGCAACACTCGAGTGGTTTAAGGGGAAACATTTAAATGTCTTGGAATGGCCTAGTCAAAGCCCAAAACTCAATCCAACTGAGAATCTGTGATATGACTTAAAGATTGCTGGACACCAGCGGAACCCATTCGACTTGAAGGAGCTGGAGCAGCTTTGCCTGGAAGAATGGGCAAAAATCCCAGTGTCTAGACGTGCCAAGCTTAAAGAGACATACCCCAAGAGACTTGCAGCTGTAATTGCTTTGGGGAGTGAATAGTTAGAAACACTCAGTTTTCTATTTTTTTGTCTTATTTCTTGTTTGTTTCACTAGAAAAAAATTTGCATCTTCAAAGTGATAGGCATGTTGTGTAAATCAAATGATACAAACCCCCCCAAAAATAAATTTTAATTCCAGGTTGTAAGGCAACAAAATAGGAAAAATGCCAAGGGGGTGAATACTTTTGCAAGCCACTGTATAGTGTATATCCTAACACAATACATATCCTACACAATAGTTTCTTCTCATATTAAGAACAATTAAGAACTATTTCTATTCTTCTAGCCCACAGGTCCATCTATTCAAACTACAGGGAAACACTACAAATCATTCAAAGCAAATAGTCTCAGTGCTTCTGTGCTATTTGTTGCTACTTTGTTTCTACTTGGCTACCTGCCAAATTTACAGTTTTTACCTTTACATTTTTAATAATCGTTTAATCAAAATCTTCATTTTACACATTTAAGTTTTTTTCCTTGCTCAACTTTATTCATTCAACTTTTTCACCCGGGACGCTTTATCTGAACATGGTTCAACAGGACCTCCACTATCCTAAGCTAAGTAGTAACATTAACACTATGCCATCTACTTCGCTGTACTCATAATATGCAGGAAAACTATCGCCTTATGCTGAGGATAGCCGTGCTGCAAGCCCAGCTTCAGATGCAATCAGTAGGCAAGGGTAATTTAAGGAAAGGATGAAACAGCATCTGCGTACAGTCCCCGCAGCCAGACAATATTCTCAAGGCATGGAAGGAAATGCTCAACCGGTGACGCTCATTCAGCCGACAGAAACTTTCAACCGCTTCTCGGAGTCCTGTGTGGCTCAGTCGGTAGAGCATGGCGCTTGCAACGCCAAGCGTCGTGGGTTCGATTCCCACTGGGGCCACCCATATGTAAAAGTAGTGGCCCCAGCCGACTTGTAAGTCGCTTTGGACAAAAGCGTCTGCTAAATGGGATATATTATTATATATATTATTCTCCCCATTAAGCAACTAGTCAGAGTCAGAGGCCGAGCCTTCTCTGGTCTCTCCCTCCACCCGTTACCAGGTCTGAGCCGCCGAAGCCCCACACATTGGCTCTGACAAATTGAAAACCCTAGTTATTGGCAACTCCATTGCGCCCAGTATTAGACTTAAAAATAATCATCCAGCAATCATACACTGTTTGCCAGGGGGTGCCGACATAAAGGCTAGTCTGAAGAGAGTGCTGGCTAAGGCTAAAACTGGCGAGTGTAGAGAGTATAGGGATATTGTTATCCACGTCAGCACCAATGATGCTCGGATGAAACAGTCAGAGGTCACCAAGCACAACATAGCTTCAGCGTGTAAATTAGCTAGAAAGACGTGTCGCATCGAGTAGTTGTCTCTGTCCCCCTCCCAGTTAGGGGGAATGATGAGCTCTACAGCAGTCTCTCACAACTCAATCGCTGGTTGCAAACTGTTTTCTGCCCCTCCCAAAAGCTAGAATTTGTAGATAATTGGCCCTCTTTCTGGGACTCATCCACAAACAGGACCAAGCCTGCCCTGCTGAGGAGTGACAGACTCAGTCCTAGCTGGAGGGGTGCTCTCATCTTATCTATGAACATAGACAGGGCTCTAACTCCTCTAGCTCCACAATGAGATAGGGTGCAGGCCAGGCAGCAGGCTGTCAGACAGCCTGCCAGCTTAGTGAAGTCTGCCACTAGCATAGTCAGTGTAGTCAGCTCAGCTATCCCCATTGAGACCGTGTCTGTGCCTCGATCTAGGTTGGTCATAACTAAATATGGCGGTGCTCGCTTTAAAATTCTCACTGGATTAAAGACCTCCTCCATTCCTGCCATTATTGAAATAGATTGTGATATCTCACATCTCAAAATAGGGCTACATAATGTTAGATGCCTCACTTCCAAGGCAGTTACAAGCAATGAACTAATCACTGATCATAATCTTAATGTGATTGGCCTGACTGAAACATGGCTTAAGCCTGAGGAATTTACTGTGTTAAATAAGGCCTCTCCTCCTGGTTACACGTGTGACCATATCCCTCACACATCCCGCAAAGAAGGAGCTGTTGCTAACATTTACGATAGCAAATTTCAATTTCTGTGTTTTTGTCTTTTGAGCTTCTAGCCATGAAATCTATGCAGCCTACTCAATCACTTTTTATAGCTACTGTTTACAGTGCTCCTGGGCCGTATACAGCATTCTTCACTGAGTTCCCTGAAGTCCTATCGAATCTTATAGTCATGGCAGGTAATATTCAAATTTTTGGTGACTTTAATATTCACATGGAAAATTCCACAGACCCACTCCAAAAGGCTTTCGGAGCCATCATCGACTCAGTGGGTTGTGTCCAACATGTCTCTGGACCCACTCACTGCCACAATCATTAGCTGGACCTAGTTTTGTCCCGTGGCATAAATATTGTGGATCTTAACGTTTTTCCTCATAATCCTGGACTATCAGACCACCATCTTATTATACATATTTTAGGAATGTCAGGGATCGCTCCAGAACTTTCATTACACACACTTGGCCCCTATTCCCACGGATTATTTTTGTGCCCTTTGTTCACCATGGTCTTGTCGATTATTGTTACTATGTCCGTTTGTGCGTGTGTCACGCCCTGACCTTAGAGATCCTTTTAATTCTCTATTTGGTTAGGTCAGGGTGTGACTAGGGTGGGCAATCTATGTTTTCTATTTCTTTGTTGGCCTGGTATGGTTCCCAATCAGAGGCAGCTGTCTATCGTTGTCTCTGATTGGGGATCCTATTTAGGCAGCCTTTTCCCACCTGTTGTTTGTGGGATTTTGTATGTGAGCAGCACACAACATGTGTGTGAGCAGCACACAACATCACGTTTTGTTGGCTTCGGGATTGTTTTTGGTGAGTTTCATATTAAACATGTGGAACTCTAAGTACGCTGTGCCTTGGTCCATTCATTCAGATGATTGTGACAGCGTGTGAGTACCTGTGCTGTGTGTTTTAGCTTTACCTTGCCATTGTGGGTTTCGCAGATGATTACGGGTCTCGTCCCGTGTGTTAATCATTGTGCACGTGTGTTATTTATTCAAGGTACTCCTCGCTCTTTTGTTTTGGATTTCTATCCTGTGTTTTGTTAAGTGTTTGTTTGGTCTTCGTCTTACACGTCACACTGTAATTTGGGCTTAATAAAAAAAACTATAACTGGGTGAAAAGGGCTACATGGAATAGGTCAAAACATCAATAAAGAGAACTGTGGGTCCTGTGTGGCTCAGTCGGTAGAGCATGGCGCTTGCAACGCCAAGCGTCGTGGGTTCGATTCCCGCTGGGGCCACCCATATGTAAAAAAGTAGTGGCCCCAGCCGACTTGTAAGTCGCTTTGGACAAAAGCGTCTGCTAAATGGGATATATTATTAACTGTATTTCTGTTTTGTTTCACTGCATTCAGCCAAATGTGGAGCAACATTTTATGTCATTTGATTTAGATATTGGCTGACTATCAAATACCCATCTTGGATAGAGGGGGAAGGAAGCATAATTTATAACTGTTGACTGGAGGATAAAAATGAGAAAAGCTCCGTGCTGCTGCCATGTTGTGTTGCTGCCATGTGTTGCTATCATGTTGCCATGTTGTGTTGCTGCCATGTGTTGCTATCATGTTGCCATGTTGTGTTGCTGCCATGTGTTGCTATCATGTTGCCATGTTGTGTTGCTGCCATGTGTTGCTATCATGTTGCCATGTTGTGTTGCTGCCATGTGTTGCTATCATGTTGCCATGTTGTGTTGCTGCCATGTGTTGCTATCATGTTGCCATGTTGTGTTGCTGCCATGTGTTGCTATCATGTTGCCATGTTGTGTTGCTGCCATGTGTTGCTATCATGTTGCCATGTTGTGTTGCTGCCATGTGTTGCTATCATGTTGTCATGTTGTGTTGCTGCCATGTGTTGCTATCATGTTGTCATGTTGTGTTGCTGCCATGTGTTGCTATCATGTTGTCATGTTGTGTTGCTGCCATGTGTTGCTATCATGTTGTCATGTTGTGTTGCTGCCATGTGTTGCTATCATGTTGTCATGTTGTGTTGCTGCCATGTGTTGCTATCATGTTGTCATGTTGTGTTGCTGCCATGTGTTGCTATCATGTTGTCATGTTGTGTTGCTACCATGCTGTGTTGGCATGTATTTCTGCCATGCTATGTTGTCTTAGGTCTCTCTTTATGTAGTGCTGTCTCGTGTGTTTTGTCCTATATTTTTAATCCCTGTCCCCGCAGGAGGCCTTTTGGTAGGCTGTCATTGTAAATAAGAATTTGTTCTTAACTGACTTGCCTAGTTAGATAAAAGTTAAATTAAATAAAAATATATTTAAAAAAAAAACATTACTTTAAAGTACTAAACAAGACACAAAGATAGGTGACAATTTCTCAAATGTTAAGGGTTCATGGCAACGAGTCACATGCTCGCAAAACTCCCAGTGTCATGTGATTTGGGTTGAAGAGTCACCACACACTTTGAAAGGCTTTCCTTGAGTGGTTCGCTGCCCTCGAGAGCGTGTGGTTGTTTACGAAGCGAGAAGGCTGAAAATAACTGACATCAAAGATCAGTTATCAATACGTTATCAATATGGAATGATAATGATCATTGCACAGGTCACAGCTATCTAAAAGATAAATGGTCCATAAACACTGTGTGTAGCTCCTTTCCAATGATCAAGATAAGATAGATGAGATATTGAACTCTGAAAGGTCAGAACAACATTTTGCTGCGAAGGGCCATTTTCTGTTCAAATAGCTTGAGAGAAGAACGAAGTTAAGTTTCATGTGACACATATAGTCACAGTTTGTATAACTGCTATCAAAGACAGAGCCTGCTGTGTGTGGATCGCCACACTGTTACACACTAACCTACTCCACTGAATAGGGCTACCACGGGATGGAGATGATGCGATTATGTCAATTATTAGAAGTGTAATTTCATTTGATTCATTTTTGTTTACTTCAAAAACATAGCCTACACACAATTACTGATAGCCGGCACCTGGGAGTTCCCACTGGGCACAGACATCAATTCAAAGTCTATTCCACATTGGTTGAAGGTAATTTTGTTGAAATTATGTGGAAACAACATTGATTCAACCAGTGTGTACCTAGTGGGTTATGAGATATATTAACTGATAGCCAAATTTTTACAGTTTGCTCAATGTGCTAAAGGAAAAAGGACAACATAGGGCCTTATTGGGTCGAATCCTATCTATATGCGCTAAGAGTGCATAAATACCTCTCACTTCCCTGCAAATCTTAGCCCTATAGGTTTACATATTTTTTAGGGATTTGTGTGATATTTTAATAAGTGAAAATTCAAGATCCATTGTATTGAAAGAATGTTGTGACGCCCCGTCATTTCGAGCCTCACATTTTTTGGCAAGAAATGTAAATAAACAATATATATATTGAGGGAGCTTGTCTGTTTTGAATGTTATTTTGGCATTATTACATGTCACATCAGTTTGCAAACAATGTAAAAAAATATACACAGTTGAAGTCTGAAGTTTACGTACACTTAGGTTGGAGTCATTAACTCGTTTTTCAACCACTCCACAAATGTCTTGTTAACAAACTGTAGTTATTGCAAGTTGGTTGCAAGTTGCAAGGACATCTACTTTGTGCATGACACAAGTCATTTTTCCAACAATTGTTTACACACAGATTAATTCACTGTATCATAATTCCAGTGGGTCAGAAGTTTACATACACTAAGTTGACTGTGCCTATAAACAGCTTGGAAATTTCCAGAAAATGATGTCCTGGCTTTAGAAGCTTATGATAGGCTAATTGACATCATTTGAGTCAATTGGAGGTGTACCTGTGGATGTATTTCAAGGCCTACTTTCAAACTCAGTGCCTCTTTGCTTGATATCATAGGAAAATCAAAAGAAATCAGCCAAGACCTCAGAAAAAAATGGTTGACCTCCACAAGTATGGTTCATCCTTGGGAGCAATTTCCAAACACCTGAAGAAACCACGTTCATCTGTACAAACGATAGTACGCAAGTATAAACACCATGGGACCATGTAGCCTTCATACCACTCCAAAACCGCCATAAAAATGCCAGACTACGGTTTGCAACTGCACATGGGAACAAAGCTCATGCTTTTTGGAAAAATGTCCTCTGGTTGGATGAAACAAAAAAAAGAACTGTTTGGCCATAATGACCATTGTTATGTTTGTCGGAAAAAGGACAATGCTTGCAAGCTGAAGAACACCATCCCAACCGTGAAGCACGGGGGTGGCAGCATCATGTTGTGGGGGTGCTTTGCTGCAGGAGGGACTGGTGCACTTCACAAAATAGATGGCATCATGAGGTAGGAAAATTATGTGGATATATTGAAGCAACATCTCAAGACATCTGTCAGGAAGTTAAACCTTGGTCGCAAATGGGTCTTCCAAATGGATAATGACCCAAAGTTGTGGCAAAATGGCTTAAGGACAACAAAGTCAAGGTATTGGAGTGGCCATCACAAAGCCCTGACCTCAATCCTATAGAAAATGTGTGGGCAGAACTGAAAAAGCGTGTGCGAACAAGGAGGCCTACAAACCTGACTCAGTTACACCAGCTCTGTCAGGAGGAATGGGCCAAAATTCACCCAACTTATTGTGGGAAGCTTGTGGAAGAGCAAAAAAAATTCTACCTCCTTGGATGCTGCCATAGAGTTACATTAGAAGTGCCCATCCAAGAAGGCTCAAGGTCATTGGCCACAGATAAAATGGTGTCAAATCACGTTATATGTATGGTAGCTCTGATTGGACTGATCATGTCAACATCATACTTTCAAAATCTTAGCTAGCAGTCATCATGAATCAAGTTGACAATCTACTGGAAAATCCTTTTTAATCCTTGTCATATGAAGAGAAATTATAGAAAAAACATATCGGTACTCTTCGGCCATTGGACATAAACATAACACAACAACGCTGCGCCACCTTCCTGTTCAAGTGAGCACTGCACAATAATGTAAGTCAAAATGTATTGAATGCTGCTGCATAAATTTTGTAATATGCCAGAGAGATATGTATACTGTAGCTAAGAAAGTAATACTAGGTGTATGTTGTGTAGTAAGATGTTAGTAGCCCATGTGCCTCACCCTAATAATTTGGTCTATTTAGCCTTCTTAATTTTGCCTACTGTTCTGTATTGGTGGTGTACATGTAGCCTATATCCTGTTTTAGAGAAGTGTAATCATCAAATATTGTAAGAGCTTTCATTGTCTGCTTATATGCCCTTTTTATTTATCCTACAGTTCTGACTTGGTGTACAGGGAGAACACTGAAAGAACGGCCCATGTTCTGAATTCTGTCGCTCTACATTTCAAAAGTGCTAAACAAATAGTTATTGACTACTGTATGTTCGTCCGAGCTCGCTCATTAATGTCTAAATCGACATTTCGGATTGCCTCTTATCTGCTTGTCGTCCCCTTATGCCATAGTTTGTACATCTCAATTGTCATTAGAAACCACATTTGTTTAAGCAAGTCAGCCATATCAGCTATGTTTTTTTAAAGGCAGTAAATGAGGCTGAATGAACTGTTTTGCTGCCAGATAAGGCTCCGCTGATAGCCAGGTGTAGCAGTGGTAAGATGTTGGGACTGCTGTTGGGACAGCTATATGTAGGCCCTAACAGTTTGTGGGCACCGTTTGTCACCATTACAGTGGAATTAATGTACGGTTTAGTGTTTTGTTTTATAGAGGTTTTGCTGGCATGCATCCCACTTTCTTTCTTTTTTTGCCCAACCAAGATTTACATTCTAAAATCGCTAATGGTTGCAACTAGCCCAAAACGCAGCAACCTTCTCAGCAGGGGTTGGGACCTAAATTATTTCCTAATATCAAAGCACGAGGCGAGACCCAAATGCAGACACAGGAGGCAGATGGTTGGAGTCTTACAATATTTATTCATCCAAAGGGGTAGGCAAGAGAATGGTCGTGGACAGGCAAAAAGGTCAAAACCAGATCAGAGTCCAGGAGGTACAGTGTGGTTAGTCAGACTCGAGGTCAAGGCAGGCAGAATGGTCAGGCAGTCGGGTACAAAGTACAGAAACAGGCAAGGGTCATAGCCGGGAGGACTAGAAAAGGAGAATGCAAAAAGCAGGAGAACGGAAAACTGCTGGTTGACTTGGAAACATACAAGACGGACTGGCACATAGAGATAGGAAACACAGGGATAAATACACTGGCACAGAGAGACAGGAAACACAGAGATAAATACACTGGCACAGAGAGACAGGAAACAGAGATAAATACACTGGCACAGAGAGACAGGAAACACAGGGATAAATACACTGGCACAGAGAGACAGGAAACACAAGGATAAATACACTGGCACAGAGAGACTGGAAACACAGGGATAAATACACTGGCACAGAGAGACAGGAAACACAGGGATAAATACACTGGCACAGAGAGACAGGAAACACAGGGATAAATACACTGGCACAGAGAGACTGGAAACACAAGGATAAATACACTGGCACAGAGAGACTGGAAACACAGGGATAAATACACTGGCACAGAGAGACTGGAAACACAGGGATAAATACACTGGCACAGAGAGACTGGAAACACAGAGATAAATACACTGGCACAGAGAGACAGGAAACAGAGATAAATACACTGGCACAGAGAGACAGGAAACACAGGGATAAATACACTGGCACAGAGAAACAGGAAACACAAGGATAAATACACTGGCACAGAGAGACAGGAAACAGAGATAAATACACTGGCACAGAGAGACAGGAAACACAGAGATAAATACACTGGCACAGAGAGACAGGAAACAGAGATAAATACACTGGCACAGAGAGACAGGAAACACAAGGATAAATACACTGGCACAGAGAGACTGGAAACAGATAAATACACTGGCACAGAGAGACAGGAAACACAGAGATAAATACACTGGCACAGAGAGACAGGAAACAGAGATAAATACACTGGCACAGAGAGACAGGAAACAGAGATAAATACACTGGCACAGAGAGACAGGAAACAGAGATAAATACACTGGCACAGAGAGACAGGAAACAGAGATAAATACACTGGCACAGAGAGACAGGAAACACAGGGATAAATACACTGGCACAGAGAGACAGGAAACACAAGGATAAATACACTGGCACAGAGAGACTGGAAACACAGGGATAAATACACTGGCACAGAGAGACAGGAAACACAGGGATAAATACACTGGCACAGAGAGACAGGAAACACAGGGATAAATACACTGGCACAGAGAGACTGGAAACACAGGGATAAATACACTGGCACAGAGAGACTGGAAACACAGGGATAAATACACTGGCACAGAGAGACTGGAAACACAAGGATAAATACACTGGCACAGAGAGACAGGAAACACAGGGATAAATACACTGGCACAGAGAGACAGGAAACACAGGGATAAATACACTGGCACAGAGAGACAGGAAACACAGGGATAAATACACTGGCACAGAGAGACTGGAAACACAGGGATAAATACACTGGCACAGAGAGACTGGAAACACAAGGATAAATACACTGGCACAGAGAGACTGGAAACACAGGGATAAATACACTGGCACAGAGAGACAGGAAACACAGGGATAAATACACTGGCACAGAGAGACTGGAAACACAGGGATAAATACACTGGCACAGAGAGACTGGAAACACAAGGATAAATACACTGGCACAGAGAGACTGGAAACACAGGGATAAATACACTGGCACAGAGAGACTGGAAACACAGGGATAAATACACTGGCACAGAGAGACTGGAAACACAAGGATAAATACACTGGCACAGAGAGACTGGAAACACAGGGATAAATACACTGGCACAGAGAGACAGGAAACACAAGGATAAATATACTGGGGAAAAGAAGCAACACCTGGAGGGGGTGGAGACAATCACAAGGACAAGTGAAACAGATCAGGGCGTGACATCCTAATCATTTCATTCTGAACAAAACCAAAAACCATTCCACTGTTCGGACAAGGAAAATAAAGTTCAGAACCCGTTCTAACCAAAACAAAGTAACGTTTTATAAGGTTAATTTCTGTTCCTTTTTTTAACCTGTGAAACCAACCATTTTTTAAAAACATTTAGTTAATTAAATTACTTCACCAATCAGTGCGGAAAGAGCAGGCAAACTAGTTGTTTACATGTGTGATGGACAGACAAGTATGGCGCAAGATGTGACTGAAATTTTGTGGGTGGGAAGAGAGTGAAAGAGGGTTGAGGAGAATGCTTACAGCTGCTGGTCATCTTGTTATGACATGAATTACGTGAATTAAATCCACAAAATTATACCTAGGAGGAGCGGTTTCTATGGAGGAACTTTGAATGTCCTTAAACTAGCAAGCAAGCCTGTATGCGCAGAGCGACACGAGATCAATAACAAACATTTTACCTTTTGGTAGTTAATACATCCAATGTGAAACGTGATAACTAGGCCCATGATATCCCTAACGAGCATTGAAAAAGTTGGTCTTCTCTAGCCACAGTGAGCAAGAATATAAACGCAACATTCAACAATTTCAAGATTTAACAGTTCATATATGGACGTCAGTCAATTTAAAACACATTCATTAGGAACTAATCTATGGATTTCACATGAATGGGAAGGTCACATTTCCTTACATATAGTTGATCAGGCTGCTGATTGTAGCCTGTGGAATGTTGTCCCACTCCTCTTCAATGGCTGTGGAATGTTGTCCCACTCCTCTTCAATGGCTGTGGAATGTTGTCCCACTCCTCTTCAATGGCTGTGGAATGTTGTCCCACTCCTCTTCAATGGCTGTGGAATGTTGTCCCACTCCTCTTCAATGGCTGTGGAATGTTGTCCCACTCCTCTTCAATGGCTGTGGAATGTTGTCCCACTCCTCTTCAATGGCTGTGGAATGTTGTCCCACTCCTCTTCAATGGCTGTGGAATGTTGTCCCACTCCTCTTCAATGGCTGTGGAATGTTGTCCCACTCCTCTTCAATGGCTGTGGAATGTTGTCCCACTCCTCTTCAATGGCTATGCTAAATTGCTGGATATTGGCAGGAACTGGAACACGCTGTGGTACACGTCAATCCAAAACATAACAAACATGCTCAATGGGTGACATGTCTGGTGAGTACGCAGACCATGGAAGAACTGGTGTGATGTGGATGTCCTGGGCTGGCGTGGTTACACGTGGTCTGCGGTTGTGAGGCAATTGGAGGTACCGCTAAATTCTCTCAAATGACGTTGGAGGTGATTTATGGTAGAGAAATCTGGTAACAGGGCTGGTGGATATTGCTGCAGTCAGCATGCCAATTACACGCTCCCTCAAAACTTAAGACAAATGTGGCATTGTGCTGTGTGACAGAACTGCACATTTTGGAGTGGCCTTTTATTGTCCCCAACACAAGGTGTACTTGTGTAATGATCATGCTGCTTAATCGGCTTCTTGATATGCCACACCTGTCAGGTGGGTGGATTAGTTTGGCAAAGGAGAAATGCTCACTAATAGGAATGTAAACAAATTTGTGCACAACATTTTAAAGAAATAAACTTCTTGTGTGTATGGAAAATGTCTGGGATCTTTCATTTCAGCTCATGAAACATGTGACCAACACTTTACATGTTGCGTTTATAGCCTAGCTGTTTGCACTAACATTTGCAGATTAATTGTGCATATTATTTGTATACCTATTGTAATTTAGTGGGAGAGTATCGATGAGTGCCTTGTGCGTAATTACGCACCTACAGGAGTTTGATGTTTAACTGCAATGTGGTGGATATCATTTTCTAAATCATATCGTTATTAAACTCACTTTGTCATAATGAATTGAATTCAGATGATGAGTGAACAAACAAAAAATAATCCGTGGCCTTTTCCTCCCCGTTCATTAATAATCTTTAACACGGGTCGATGTGAACTCTAAACGAATAGTTACACAATGTTTAGCAATTACAATGTAGGCTACTAAATCAAAATTGTGAATCGTTGTTCTATTAGGATTTTCAGACAAGCTTGTGTCACCGTTTTTTTCATAGTTTATTCCGTTATTGTGCGCTACAACACTTTAACACGAAATGTTACCCAATTATACATAATAGACATCTTGAAACCCGAAGAGGTGTTTTGGCTATGTGTTATGGAACGTTTAAAATAAAGTTCCCTTGTTCAGGCTATGAATAAATATTGTCAAGTGCCGTTTATTTGAATGAAGTATACTAGAGCATTTGACCCCTCTCTTATCCAATGAATGAAGTATACTAGAGCATTTGACCCCTCTCTTATCCAATGAATGAAGTATACTAGAGCATTTGACCCCTCTCTTATCCAATGATTGATAATGAAATGTATAAGCAGACTCGGTTAAAGCAATACAGTCAAACACCAGTGTCGTGAGATGGTTTCATATTGTGCAAAGCTGAAAGCTCCACCTGGCAACATACACCTGACGCTGGGTAACGGAAGAAATTGGCTTGTGATGTTATGGAAAAACAGATGACGTTTTGGTCAATCCTTGCATGTGCATACACGGTTAGGTGTATAGGACGAGAAAGACAGGCATTTAGGCTACTTATGAGGAGGAGGCAGAATTCAATCTCTGTCGCACACAGCCATCTCGTTTTCTTCCTCACACACACACACACACACACACACACACACACACACACACACACACACACACACATCTCGCTCTCTGCCTCTCCTATCATCAGTAGCCTAAATTAATAGAAGGTAATCCCCGCCATGTGAGGAGTCGGCCACGGTTTGGAGGCGGGGTGTTTTTCATTCAAATCCACTGCCTGTGCTATAAAAAGGGAAGTTACAAGTAGAGCGCAACTTTAGCAAAGGATCGTAGCGCAAGAGTAACGCGGTCTGTCTGAAGTTTTAGAAGCTATAGCCTAAAGATATTAGCCGGTCTGCGATTATTAGTCGGCATGAATACGGTCAAGGCTATGAAAAATGCAATTGTCTGTCTTATTTTACTGCCTCGCTTCTTCTTGGCAGCGATAATGCTGTGGTTTCTCGATTTTCATTGCGTAAGAAAGAGGGTCTTCCCCAAAATGAAGGAACAAGAAGGAAATATTGTCGACCCCCCAGTATGTATTTCCGAGTCTAATCGAATGTTCAGCTGGGAGTCAATCAAAGCCGTTTGGCATGGCCATAAACTGGACTTCTTAAAATCGGCGCACCTTGGATATGTAGCGCCCAACACTGAAGTTGTGCAGCTCCGCGACCAGAGATGCAACCGGATTCTTGACTATGCCAAAGAGAAGAGACCGCTCATTCTAAACTTTGGCAGCTGCACCTGACCACCGTTCATGACACGCTTGAAGGCGTTCCAGCGTGTTGTGCAGCAATACGCTGATATCTCAGACTCTGTCGTTGTGTACATAGAGGAAGCGCACCCGTCGGACGGATGGATGAGCTCTGACGCTCCCTACCAAATTCCCAAACACCGCTGTCTCGAGGATAGACTCAGTGCCGCTCAAATAATGAACCGTGAGGTCCCTGGGTGCCTTGTTGTCGCAGACAGCATGGATAACTCGTCCAACGCCGCATATGGAGCTTATTTCGATAGACTTTACATACTTCAAGACGGAAAGATTGTCTACCAAGGAGGTAGAGGGCCGGAGGGATACCGCATCTCTGAGCTGAGAGACTGGCTAGATCAATACAGACAAAGTGTTGGAAATTCAAGAAATGTCGTTATTCATGTCTAGAGTTTTATAACATTTTAGGCGTCACCATTAAATAAGTTATGTCTCTACACATTTCATACACTGCAACTTTTCAAGAGTTGCGGCTCCAATAACGTGTCACATGGACACACAAGCATTTTCACTTGTGTTGTTTACTAGTGATGTATGTGTAGGCCTATCCCAAAGGTTGCAGAATTGCCTGTTTTAGTTCTAGTTATTATTTTGACCGTGGACATCTCAACATATTACGTCTATAGACGATCGCCTGCAAGGGTTTATTTGTTCTGTGTTCCCATATTGGTCATGTTCTCTTTATGCGAATGTTTGTGTGGAAAGTGTGAGTAAAGTAGGGTTTGCCATGACCAATTTATTGCCAGTATTTTTGTGAAGTTCGGTTTTTAAAAGGTACCTCACCAGAAAACCGATACTGATGTTTTAATGCTGAAGATAATGATTGTGTGCAATAACTTTTTACTTGTATTTTTGGTTTTGTAAATATGGTTAACTTTTTATGGAGATACTTTTATAATAAAATGTCTTATTCTATACTCTGGAAAATAACTAGTTAAAACATTCCGCTCATTGCTGAAGGTGAATTCATTTAGGATGATGTGTAGGGTATTCATTTAGCAATCTTTATCTGCATGGAATAACTTTTGTTAACTAAAGTCACATTTAAAATTATGGTAAGGTAATTACTGAGTAGATAGCCTATAGCCTCGAGCAACAGGCTTCCTCCCTTGTGCGCAATAGACTGTGGAAAACGCGGTTACTGGGTAAACCACACATTTCTTTGATAAAAACATTAAGAACACCTTCCTTATATTGAGTTGTTTTTCCCTCAGAACAGCTTCAATTCGACGGGGCACGGACTCTAGAAGGTGTCGAAAGCGTTCCACGGTGATGCTGGCCCATGTTGACTCGAAAGCGTTCCACAGGGATGCTGGCCCATGTTGACTCGAAAGCGTTCCACAGGGATGCTGGCCCATGTTGACTCGAAAGCGTCCACAGGGATACTGGCACCTGTTGACTCGAATGCATTCCACAGTTGTCAAGTAAGTTGGTTGTCCTTTGGGTGGTGGACACGGGAAACACACGGGAAACTGTTGAGCGTTAAAAACCAAGCAGCCTTGCAGTTCTTCACACAAACCGGTGCGCCTGGCACGTACTACCATACCCTGTTCAAAGGCACGTCAATCTTTTGTCTTTTCCATTCACACTCTGAATGGCACACATACACAAGCCATATCTCAATTGTCTCAAATCTTCAAAATCCTTCTTTAACATGTCTCCTCCCGTTTGTCTACACTGATTTGAAATGGATTTAACAAGTGACATTAAAAAGGGATCATAGCTTTCACCTGTTTTCACCTTGTTAGTCTATGTCATGGAAAGACCAGGTGTTCATAATGTTTTGTACATTCAGTGTACAGTAACCTGTGCATGCTGTTTTTTTTATAAACTTCAGTCAGAAACCCAAACTACTGGCATCAAAGTGAATATCAATTTTCTATGCTTTACTCTCTTGCTCACGCTCTCCCTCTCTTAGAAACTATTCATTGGTATCAGAGAGAGCATATCCAACATTCAACTTCATTCTAAAAGTATGCTGTTTGCTCCCATGTCATATGAACAAATTTACACTGAAGCTGATGGTCAAGCGTGTTTAATTATCTCCAGTATCAAATCAAAGTAGAGGCCAAGCTATATGTGTTTAATAATCTTTGTGTTCAATAATCTATGGGTACATCTACACGAGTACCCCAATTTTGATCTTTCTTTCCACTAATTGTTCTTATGACCCAAGAGATCAGCTCTAAAAAAATATCTGATGTGATTGGTCAAAATACCAGAGAGTGGGAAAAAGATCAGAATTGGGCTGCCTGTGTAAACGCATCCTAAGTGTTAAATTATCTGTGTTCAATAATATCAAATATCAAAGTAAAGCCCATGCCGTATGGGTTCAATTCTCAAATATCAAATCAAAGTAACAATAATAAGAGAAGTTAATTTTTTTCACTGTTACACAAAGACTTCAGTACCCCTATTAGGCTCATCGTTCTGAGGACCGTGTTCTCATTAAAAGTCATTCAGATGATCACTTAGATAAAACACTAAGAGGAGAGCTTCTGTCTGATCAAACTTTCTGTGTGAAAAGGAATACTCAAAAGTATCCACACTGAGAAAAAAAAGTTGCTATCTAGAACCTAAAAGGGTTATTTGGCTGTCCCCATAGGAGAACACATTGAAGAACCCTTTTGGTTCCAGGTAGAACCCTTTTGGGTTCCATGTAAAACCCTTTCCAGACAGGATTCAACATGGAACCGAAAAGGGTTCTACCTGGAATCAAAAAGAGTTCTATCTGGAACCAAAAAGGGTTCTCCTATGGGGACAGCCAAATAAACCTTTTTGGAACCCTTTTTTCTAAGAGTGTGTGTAGTCCTGCCTTGAGGAACCATCATATAGAATACACCATTTTGACCGCACTTGAACAACACTTGCACTGCTGTGGTTACACTATGTTGCATTTATAACATAATTGAGCGGTCGTGAAGTTATGACCAACATGGGTGGTTCCACAGCGTTTCAGTCTTCATACATCATAAA
The DNA here is from genome assembly GCF_036934945.1 of Oncorhynchus masou masou. Lineage (NCBI taxonomy): Eukaryota > Metazoa > Chordata > Actinopteri > Salmoniformes > Salmonidae > Oncorhynchus > Oncorhynchus masou. The sequence goes on from NC_088232.1 coordinate 49,862,442, forward strand.
AAACGATCTGCTTTTCTCTGCTTTGTATCATTGAGAGAGAGAAAAAACAACACTGGTTCAATCACCAGATATCATGTAATCAAACCAGAATGTCCTAAGAAGATGTATTGTGAATACAATTCTCTATGAATGATTAATAATATATTGTAACAAAGATTTAACTTTCTTGTCGCACAGGTTATGGTTGCTGCCTTCAGTCATGGCGACCAGGGTTTGAGCTCCTGTAGGGACAATATAATGCATTGTTTATGTATGTGTTATCCATTTCTTTGGGCTAAAACAGTCTCTGCAACAGCTTCAGACTCATGCACATTCTTTCCAAATGTGATCCTGTTTTTTTCACAGCACAAGACACCCCTGGCTAGACAAGCTCATATCCTGTAATCAAACCATTCTGTCCCTACAAGAGCTTTCATTTTGAGTTTGTGCAAAACCTTGGCAAAAATGTATTTCCACCAAAACCAATCCCATTGTGCAAGTGTCCTTTCAATGATACATTATACAGGTCTCACAGACTCCTTTCTCCATACGAACAAGTGCACTTTTAGAACAAAACGTGTCCCTCTTTTTCACGACTATGATATCAATTAGTGTGAGCCTGGAAGATCAAACAGAAGTCTGATACTGCACAAGTTTTTTTTCCCCTGTTGCTTGGTTACTGTTTTTTTTCATAGGTTGACAAAGACCTAGACAGAGAATCACAACAGAATGGGTTCTCCTTGCCAGCTCCTCACCAACAACTCAACCCACCAAATGTTTTATAACAGATTACCAATGATTTCATCCACACATCAATACAATTATACTTGTAATATCACCCTTATCAGTGTTGAGAAGGTTATTGAGTTTAGACTCAGATATGCAGATTTCTTTGTCACTCACAATTCAATGCATGTCACTGATTATATAAGATACAGTGCCTTTTTCAGTCTTAACCAGTTAACAGGTTTCCAGGTTAACAATAAAATGTCACACGTCTTCTACTGGGAGAACGTGTGTTTGCATTTGTGGCAGGTTTTATTACCGTCACAAAGATAGTTTTTTTTTCTCTGCCGCCAGAAATGAGTTGATTTGTTGTTCTTTCCTTTCCGTTAGACTATGGTGGTACTATTTATGCGCAAGCCTCAAGCTCTACACTGAAGGATCTTGTCTGTGTATCACGCAGCCCTTCATTTTGTCACCAACCAGAGACGTCTAACTCACCGTTGTGATCTCTACAGTGCTGTCGAGTGGACATCACTAGCAACACGCAGGCTCAAACACTGGTACGTTATTATTTCTAACTGCCATTTTAGTCATCCTGTCTTCTAGCTGGGAATTGATAAACTGTACAAGCTCAAATCAAATCAAATTGATTTATATAGCCCTTCTTACATCAGCTGATATCTCAACGTGCTGTACAGATCTCCATCTTGTTTTAAATGAAGAGTCCCGAACGTTATAACAGAGTGTGGAAGAAGGTTCTTTCATTACTCAGCCCACTGGTCTTGGAATTGCCTCCAAGCCAACCTACAACTACAGCACCCGGTGTCCCTGGATGAGTTCAAAGGACAAATACATGAACAGATTGTTGAGACATGTAGTTGTCACTAGTTTGCGTTGTCTTACGTAAGGAAGCATGAGGTTTTACTTTACACACACATCCACTGTTTGTTTGCTGTTGTATTTGTGCTGTTGACAGTGTCTCCTGTCTGTGTTGTCCATTTTGTCTTTCATTGTTGTCGTTTTTGTGTTTGTTTCTTAACCCAGCCCCCATCTACACAGGAGGCCATTTGCCTCTTGCCCGGCCATCATTGTAAATAGGAATTTGTTCTTAATTGACTAAAGGATCAATAAAATCAAATAGTATCTGTGTAAAACAAAGAACTGTTTTTACTTTATACTTATGTAAATTTATATACTGCATACATTGGTAACATTTCCTTGACTACTCTCTTCATAATGCATAATAAGCACATTTATAATGCCCTATGAGTTATGCATAATACAACATAACACATATGCACTAATACCTGCTCATGAACATCTATAACGTTTTATAAGCAGGCAGCATACAACCTTATGATGCAAAGTGTTGTAATGCCTTGTATGTAGCCAAATGCTTATAGGTGTAAACTCATTTGTGAAGGTCAGAGTGAATAATGTCTCTATAACTGTCTATGTAGTGCTTGATAATATACTAAGCATTGATTATCTTTTAAATCTGATTGGTCTGAATCTAGATCTGATTGGTCGGAGTCTAAATCTGATTGGTCTGAGTCTAGATCTGACTGGTCTGAGTCTAGATCTGATTGGTCTGAGTCTAGATCTGACTGGTCTGAGTCTAAATCTGATTGGTCTGAGTCTAGATCTGACTGGTCTGAGTCTAAATCTGACTGGTCTGAGTCACGATCTGATTTATTCTCTCCTCTCTCAGAGAGTCATCTACACTTATGTTACCAAGGCAACCAATCCAAAAACAACCAAATCTTTGAGGTCATCGTGTCGTGGATGAAGCTTCGTGAGCTCCATCCAAATGTGATACGAAGTTATAAGCATTAGGTTCTGTACACCAGGGCCCAAAATGTGTACGTATACCTAGTGTCGTGGACAATGGTTCAGATCAACTTACTCGGTGCATCTCCAATACTATTAACTGGCCTCCTCTCCTTTGTCTGCTCCTCGTCTCCTCTCCTTCGTCTGATCCTTGTCTCGTTTCCTTCATCTGCATGGTTCCAAGAATACAACGTAGAAAATAACGTAATGGATCTCACCAGAAATTAGCTCTCACCCCAGTCAAGTTACTTCACCTCTGTGCAAATGTAGGAAAAGGAGATGAGATGAGTATTGCGATGCCCCCCACTGTTTGCTTTGTGTTTACAAATGAGTAGAATGTGCCTAATGTCTGTATTTAAAACAGGGTTTGTTTCCTGTATCTAATCATTTTGTTTTATTGACTAATATGTTTGTGTAACGTTGAGGTAATGTCCTAAAACACTAGCTTTGGTTAACTCAAATGGCAATGGCTCATGTAGAACTGAAAACAAAACCCTTATTGAAACCATACAAATAATGCATTGATTGACATTGGCAAGTATGTTGGGGAAAAAGGGACACAATGCACAGTATACTGGAAATCAGTGGATATCTGTACTTGGAATTAATGTTCTGTATCTGTATTTATCTGTATTTGGAATTAATGTTTGTCCCGTTTTAAATCAATACTTCTGGCATAAAATGCATGTATAACCTTTCATTTCAGAGTGGGATAATGTCCCAGTATGTTCAGTTGTTACGGAAAATGCCATCTGGGAGATACTTGGGCACTATGTGGTTCGTGCGTAGTTGTTGAATTAGAACGTTCTGCGTTGCCACTTGCTTGCAGTGACAGTTGTCAGGGAACTCAGTTCAATGTTGGAAAAAACATTATTCCCATGACGTGGTTTTGAAATGAGAATTAGCATCAAGGCTAAGCCACGACCCATTGGCGTCATTGGGAGTGACGCATTAATAAACAACCTTTTTTTTCTGGAAACAACAATTGGAACGCACTTTGATAATGATTGTACAGATGACTTCCCTTTTGATGCCAAATGTTCCCATAATCTGATTCCCTTCCGTCTCAACCAAGTTGTGTTTAGCTTTGTGGGTCTGTCGTTTATCTGTTTCTAGAAGTCTGTCTTATTCTGACAAATCAAGATGCTTGTTAGTTGTTATTAATTCCATTGCTATAACTGTACACACTGTTGAGCATTTATTTTGTTCACCGTAGAACTCAGTCTCTGATAGCTCTGTGAGACTTGTATAATTTGTGGCATGACTTTGATGCCTACAGGACAAACAGCAAGAAGGTTCTGGCTACATGGTGGATTTTAAACACAACAATCAGACAGAAGTGTTCAGACAAATCTTGTTAAGTCTGTCCAACACAACAAGGTATCGGGACCAACCCTCCTTTCCATGGAAAAACAGAAATAACAAAACAAAAACTAAACAGATTACTGTTCATTTTGCTCATATCATAAAATGTATTCTCAGGTGAAATAAATCTTGCTTATGTCAAACGGGGAGACTGAAAATCCCCAATCATCGTGAGCGGCCGTGATAGAGAGGGAGAGAGAGAGAGAGAGTGTGAGAGAGAGAGAGAGATGGGGAGGGGAGAGAGAGATGGGGAGGGAGAGAGAGAGAGAGAGAGAGAGATATGGGGAGGGAGAGAGAGAGAGAGAGAGAGAGAGAGAGATGGGGAGGGGGAGAGAGAGAGAGAGAGAGAGAGAGAGAGATGGGGAGGGGGAGAGAGAGTCAGACAGAAAGACGTGCTTTGGTGACGGACTTGTTCTGCGGCAGCTGCTTAGATTACTGTGCTTGGGCTTAAGCCTGCCTCCCCGTCGCTCACCTCAACTGCACTCTACTCCTCAGTCATATCCTCCCTCCCTCGCTTCCCTCCTCCCCCTCCCCCTCCCTCCCTGGCTCTCTCTACCTCTCTCTCCAGTAGAGCAATACCTCCCCCTACAGGCCCTCTCTCTGAGTCTTCAATGTGCTGGCTCCACAAGAATATCACCACTACCACTGTACACATGGCAAGCACCAGCAACCAGACAAACATTTGGAGCTGCATGGACTGGAAGTTGCACAGGCTGAGAGGAGGAGAAGAGAGAGATTCCCCTGTCTGAATGGATGGCTGGCTGATGGATGGCTTTTCCTCAGAACCAGCTGAACAACAGCCAGTGTGAGCTGAGGCTTTGTGACTTTAGCTGACTCCTGTTGGGGACATAGTGGGCTGAACCCCGGAGGGAAGGCGTGGCCAACCGGTCAGAACTCATGCATCTGGTGCACAGAGCTTCATGTATGGACCACAGAGTTCAGAGAAGAGGAGTGGGGGGGAAGGGGGAAGGCTTCCACGAGTCATTTTTGGTAGCCTTTTTCAGGGGCTCAGATCAAACGGGGACAGTGGTCAGTGGGGGTTGGTGGAGTAGGGGATGAACAGATCTGGAACGTCTTGATTTTAGGGGCAAGGCTATTTGGCCTTCTAGGGGTGCCCAATCTACCAGGGCCATCTGCCAGGGCACCAAAGCCATCTGCCAGGGTACCAAAGCCATCTGCCAGGGCACCAAGTCCATTAACCAGAATAGCCAATTTAAATTGATTTGAAAACCAAAATACACAAGCTATTCTGTTAAGAAAAACCTAAGTGTATGTAAATGTACATAAAAGACTAGCCTACATGTCGGAGTGTAGGGGATAGCCTGTCATATTGGCTATAGCCTCTCATAGTCTACACTGATGCTGACATGATGGAGGACCCAGAACATGTAGCCAGTCAAACGTTTGGACACACCTACTCATTCAAGAATGCCAAGTTGTCATCAAGGCAAAAGGTGGCTACTTTGAAGAATCTCAAATATATTTTGATTTGTTTAACACTTTTTTGGTTACTACATGATTCCATATGTGTTATGTCATAGTGTTGCTGTCTTCACTATTATTCTACAATGTAGAAAATAGTCCAAAATAAATAGAAATTCCAAACTTTTGACTGGTACTGTATATAGACTAAACGCCAGTCATGTTTGACAAATATAATGTAGGACAATTCATATTAACATCTAAAAGCTTGATTCTGTCGGCATACTGGAATCACTGTTCGTTCGCTAGGAAAGGACAGGAAGGCCATTGTCTGTAATCTGAGCGGAGGCAGTCAACATTTTGAAACTATTTAACCATAAACGCAATGGTTTAAAACCTGGATTTTTTAAATATTTCATTTTAAGAGGCATGTCTTACCTTGTTTAAAGTAGCCTAGCCAAATTCAGACCATAGGAATGTTGAGGGAATTATTTTCTCAGCACTTCCTCATATGCCCTTGAAACCAATAGGATATTTCTACTGGTTTTCAAATGAACGTTCTTTCATTGCCCAGCAGCGATGGACACAATCCTAGTTATATTAGCAACCAATGCTAGTTGTTGCATCTTTAGATCTTATTTTTTCGAAATTTCAAAATTATATTTTAATCTGTCACATGAAACCACTTGGAGAGTGGTTGTATGAATTTGGGATCTATCGTCCCACAACTGTCCCAGAGTCTGTTTGGAATTTCTTTATGGCACAGAATGACAAGCTGACCAATAGAATAGGTAGGCAAAATTTTATACTATGGGGGGGATAGTAGATTGACCAGAGAAGGTTAGTGGGAGGAGCTATAGGAGGATGGACTCATTGTAACGGCTGGAATGGAATATATGGAACAGTATCAAACCCATCAAACATATGGAAATTCCATGTACTACATTACCTCCTATAGCTCCTCCCACCAGCCTCTACTGAGATCGACATAGGCTAGTGATTTTGCTGTTTGTTACTCCTCTATTTGGCTGAGGAAAAGTAAAGGTGGACAGTTATTTTAACATCTTCAATATGAACCTCGGAATTCGATAAGAAGGAGACGCTCCGTTGCGTCCCCGATGTGTCTGTCTTCACTTGTAGCCTACTTCGGAGCTGCAATGTATGTGAGAAGGACCCAATCATGTAACGGGCATTGGCTAATAAGAATTGAGATATCCGAGAGAGCTACGTGTGTGAGAGGTGCTTCGGAGCACGACTATTGGCAGCCAGGAGAAGATAATTATAATATTTAGACTAAGGGCATAACGGCAACTTTGGCTGCAAAACATGGATTTTTTTTAGGGTCACACAAGGGGCATGGCTGATGCCGCCAGGAATTCTGAAGCCTGGGGGTGAGGGATGAGGACATTTGAAGCCTGGGGGTGAGGGATGAGGACATTTGAAGCATGGAGGTGAGGGAAGAGGACATTTGAACCCTGGGGGTGAGGGATGGGGACATTTGAAGCCTGGGGTGAGGGATGGGGACATTTGAAGCCTGTGGGTGAGGGAGGAGGACATTTGAGGCACGGGGGTGAGGGATGAGGACATTTGAGGCATACTTTGGTCCTGTTTATGAAGGCCTCAACTTGAAATTCCCTAAATGATTTCAACTAGTTTGCCTTGGCAGAGACTTCTAAGTATTTCCAAATGCTATTTGGTTGACCAATTTTGCCAAGCAATCAATGTCAATATAAAAGTAATTGGAAGTACGTCAACAGGCCGAAATTACACAAATAACATCACACAGAAGTTTGTTGTCAGTGAAAACATTGGTAGACTAAACCTTTTCTCATTTGAGTGGATGTTCTAACACAGTTCCATGAATTCCACCGACAGTCATTTTTTCAGACCTTATATCTGCTAAGTAGTGATGTCATGCTGCAGAAATAAAGGTCATCAGCATGATGTACCGCTTGACGTTTTACCATGTGTGACATACAGGGTAGAGGTTTACTATTGGGCTATCTGCCTAAGAGATTCTTTATAAGACTGCAAATCTAAATATTGTGATGCTGTGTAATTCAGAGAAAAAAATCTATTGATTGGCAATAGTTGTGGCTAAAATACTTACAACTACGTATACATACATTTTAAAAATCAAGGATCCACTACTTGCATTGGTGTCAAGAAATCTGGGGGAGTCCTTTTCCTGCAGTGAAATATCCTAGTGGCCTCATGGGTGGAACGTTTTGTTGTTGTTGTTGTCGAAAATCCAGTGTTTCTTTGTCAAGCAGTTTTATTACATTTCAGTCTTCTGTAATGTATAGAAAGTGTAATATTGGGATGGACAAACTTTGAAGCATAAAAATCACATCTGATTAATAGTTTAACCCAATAGCTTTACAATCGTTCTAATTTGTTTTTCTAAAAATGCACAAACTTCCTTTGTGTGTGGGATTTGGCAGATGTGAATGTTGCATGGCGAGATAATCAGATCTTTTCTGCAGGGCCACTTAGTTCTGAAACATTTTGGAAGTGCTTTCCAATTAAGTTAGATCCACTTTATTTAATTCAGAAAATCCAGTCAAGTCAATTAACCAGGAGCGGTCGGGGGCAGTGAGTTTGTTAGGTCAGAGGTGAACCGCATATGGCCTGAAGCCCAGTCCAGAGGAAGCCTCAGGAAACCCCATAGAGTTCAGAGAGTGCGAGAAACGTCCTGGGATGCACTGTGAGTTCATGTAGTACTTTGTCCACATTGAACCACGGGATTATTGCAGATGACAACTTGGACCAAGATATAACCAACCAGGCTAAGTTGTTATTCGCCATCCTCTGTTAATATAAGGGAAGAAGAGTGGACTGGACAATGAAGTAAAGATCGTTTAGATATCACTATCCACATAAAATACAATAGATATCGTTCTTTTCCTGGAGTCACAGTTTGTTATGGAGTCAACCTGACACAAAATTGATGAATTCAAATCATGAACACTATCACTGCATTAAGATAATCACAGGAGGATATGCCTGTCTGGCTGCCTGTCTGTCTGTCTGTCTGGATGGCAGCTGGCCATTATTGTTACCCAAGGCTTGTGTTCTAAAGAGATGACAGGTTCGCCTCCCACAGGCTGTCTCTCTTGGCAGGTGACCAGCTCAGGTGGGGCACACAAGGACAGGCTGCAGCGGGACAAGCTGTAGCCTGGAGATACTAGTAGACTTACAGCAAAACACGGCTTGTCCTCTGGACAACACCCACTTCTATCAACTTCTATCCGAACTAGTGTCTCATTAGTGGCTGCTGATGGGAATCTCACTCCCCCGGGGAATGACAAGGGAACAACTCCAGTGTCAGTCCAATTTTTATGCAACACAATGAGGCCTTTTGAAAAACTGGAACTTTTTGTTCGTCTGGCACATTCAGATTCACAAGGCAAGGCAGCGACGTTGCTAGGAACGTGGATGGCTTGTTTGCATCACCACAGAACAAGGAACTGCAACCAATTTTTATCTGGGTAAATCACGTCTGTCATCTATGTAAGAACTGAGTAATTCATACATGTAATGTATACTCAACACATGCTAAATGAGTTCGCACAGCACAATGTTTTTTTTGTCTCAACTTAAAATGTATGTTTTCCAATATATAGCTACATAGTCCATGATATAGCTGGAACTTGTCAAGGGAACCGTTTCTCCTGGCCAGTTCAGCCTCAGCACCAGGAAGACTGGGGACAGTATGGAGGCTACAAGTAACTGACGAAATAAAGGAAACACCAAACATGAAGTGTTTTAATAGGCTGTTGGGCCACCAAGAGCCACCAGAACAGCTTCAATGTGCCTTGGCATAGATTATACAATCAGAGGGATGTGACACCATTCTTCCATGAGAAATTCCATAACTTGGTGTTTGGGGCGATGTAAAATGATGTCTCAGGCACCACTCCAGAATCTCCCATAAGTGTTCAGTTGGGTTGAGATCTGGTTACTGACATGCCAGGGTACTGTCAATTAGTCCACTAGGCCTACTCTGCCAAGTAAGTGTCAATTAGTCCACTAGGCCTACTCTGCCAAGTAAGTGTCAATTAGTCCACTAGGCCTACTCTGCCAAGTAAGTGTCAATTAGTCCACTAGGCCTACTCTGCCAAGTAAGTGTCAATTAGTCCACTAGGCCCACTGTGCCAGGGAACTGTCAATTAGTCCACTAGGCCTATTCTGCCAAGTAAGTGTCAATTAGTCCACTAGGCCTACTCTGCCAAGTAAGTGTCAATTAGTCCACTAGGCCTACTCTGCCAAGTAAGTGTCAATTAGTCCACTAGGCCTACTCTGCCAAGTAAGTGTCAATTAGTCCACTAGGCCTACTCTGCCAAGTAAGTGTCAATTAGTCCACTAGGCCCACTGCCAAGGAAGTGTCAATTAGTCCACTAGGCCTACTCTGCCAAGTAAGTGTCAATTAGTCCACTAGGCCCACTGTGCCAGGGAACTGTCAATTAGTCCACTAGGCCTATTCTGCCAAGTAAGTGTCAATTAGTCCACTAGGCCTACTCTGCCAAGTAAGTGTCAATTAGTCCACTAGGCCCACTGTGCCAGGTAAGTGTTGGGAAATCTATTACTGTAAGTGTTGAATAGACCATTTATGTGCCCTTTAATATAAAGTTGTTTAAATACAGTATTGACAGTCTGTAGACACTTGTCGTAACAACATCATGAACATACTATTGTCATCCAACATCAGCTGTGGTTGTTGTCGACCCTTTTACAACATATCTAGTCTACCTAGTGACTACAGGAAATGATTGATGTCTACACAATAATACAACTAAATCCTAAAGAGTATTAGTTGGGCCTCCTGAGTGGTGCAGCGGTCTAAGGCACTGCATCACAGTGCTAGAGGCGTCACAACAGATCTGGGTTCGATCCCGGGTGTGTTGCAGCCGGCCGCGACTGGGAGACCCATGAGGCGGCTCACAATTAGCCAAGCGTCAACCCTGTTAGGGGAGGGTTTGGCTGGCTGGGATGTCATTATCCCATTACGCTCCAGCGACTCCTTGTGGCGGCGGGCGCATGCACGCTGACTTCGGTTGCCAGCTGGCTTCTGGGTTAAGCCAGCAGTGTGTCAAAAAGCAGCTCGGCTTGGCGGGGTCATGTTTTGGAGGACGCATGGCTCTCGACCTTCGCCTCTCCCGAGTTCATACAGGAGTTGCAGTGATGTAACTACCAATTGGATATCACGGGTAAAAAAAAGTAAATTAAAAAGTGTATTAGTTGACTAGCAGGTATCTGGTATTAAAATGACTTTATTTTACTGCCCTCTTCCCCTTTACCTACCCTGTAAGGATGAAAATGGTCCCATTAAACAACAAGGAACGATCACAGACAGATTTCCTGCTGTCTTGATTAGAAGGAGTCATCCAATGAGGTGGTATTTCTCCAGTAACTATGTTTCTATCCACCTGGAGACAGACACCACTTTATGTCAATACAAACATGGGAACTAAAGGCAAAGTACACAGAAATATCTTGAGAGAATACCACCGTCTGGATGATTGACTTGAAGGTGCACTACCGTTCACAAGTTTGGAGTCACTTAGACATTTCCTTGCACATTTTTGTCCATTAAAATAACATCAAATTGATCAGAAATACAGTGTAGACATTGTTAATGTCGTAAATGACCATTGTAGCTGGAAACGGCTGATTTTTAATGGAATATCTACATAGGCATATAGAGGCCCATTATCAGCAACCATCACTCCTGTATTCCAGTGGCACCTTGTGTTAGCTAATCCAAGTTTATGATTTTAAAAGGCTAATTGATCATTAGAAAACCCTTTTGCAATTATGTTAGGACAGCTGAAAACTGTTGTTCTGATTAAAGAAGCAATAAAACTGGCCTTCTTTCGACTACTTGAGTATCTGGAGCATCAGCATTTGTGGGTTTGATTACAGGCTGAAAATGTCTAGAAACAAAGTACTTCCTTCTGAAACTCGTCAGTCTATTCTTGTTCTGAGAAATGAAGCCTATTCCATGCAAGAAACTGAAGATCTCGTACAACGCTGTGTACTACTCCTTTCACAGAACAGCGCAAACTGGCTCTAACCAGAATAGGAAAAAGAGGAGTGGGAGGCCCCGGGGCACAGCTGAGCAAGAGGACAAGTACATTAGTATCTAGTTTGAGAAACAGACGCATCACAATTCTTCAACTGGCAGCTTCATTAAATAGTACCCGCAAAACACCAGTCTCAACGTCAATAGTGAAGAGGCGACTCCGGGATACTGGCCTTCTAGGCAGAGTTGCAAAGAAAAAGCCATATCTCAGACTGGCCAATAAAAATTTGCAGATTACAGCTACAATAGTAATTTCAAATCAAATCAAAGTTTATTTGTCACGTGCGCCGAATACAACCTTACAGTGAAATGGTTACTTACAGGCTTTAACCAATAGTGCAAAAAAGGTGTTAGGTAAGTCAGAAATAAAACAACAGTAAAAAGGCAGGCTATATACAGTAGTGAGGCTATAAAAGTAGCGAGGCTACATACAGACACTGGTTAGTCAGGCTGATTGAGGTAGTATGTACACGTAGATATGGTTAAAGTGACTATGCATATATGATGAACAACATTAACAAAGTCTACACTATATTTCTGATCAATTTGATGTTATTTTAATGGACAAAAAAAAGTGATTTTCTTTCAAAAACAAGGACATTTCTAAGTGACCCCAAACTTTTGAACAGTAGTGTATTTATATTTAAGTACATGGTAATAACTAAATAAAATATCACATAGATGTTGTGACTAGGTATGTACTTATAAAGTCCTCAATACTAACCTTTGGAACAAAAATATACTATTTCATTACATTTTTCCTAAGTATGTATGTAGTACTTACTTGCTTGGTTCCTAGTAATTAAGTTTGGGACTGAATAGTTACCATGCCTTTACTTTTTGACAGGTATTTACCTGGTTATTAGGTAGTAATTACCAAGCTGTAAAATAATGATTGCCAAAAGTATAAACACAAATACGACATTCTGCATGACATTAGCAGCCTTGCGGTCCAAATAGCATACCTGCTCTCTTTTAACACCAATAAACAATTTCAATTCTAATGGTCTACAAACTGATTTAAGATGGTTTAAATTGTAAATCAGTTTGTGTACCATTGGAATTTAAACAAATTGATTTACAATTTAAACAATTTTGGCAAACCTCTTCAAGGTTAGGAGCGTTTGTCACAAACTAAGTGGTAAACTGTCACCAAATCACCCAAGAATGAGAGTTCTTTCGAACAGGACAGTACCTGTGTGTTTGTTTCTCCGTCCTGGTCCACCCAGGCCGTAGGCGAGGTCAAGGATAGCAGGGTTCGGTACACGAATCGGGTTCTCGGTAGGTCCAGGTCCAAACGCCAACAGGTAAGTCCAAAACAGTCCAGCTCATACACGGTAAATCCAGCCAATCTCTATTGTCTCTTTCTCTATTGTTCATAGATCCTTCCAGCACTCTCTTCTCCTCTTCCTGGTTTTTCTTGACCCTTTATCTGTGGGTTGGCTCCACCTTCTGAGGGTTCCCCTTGCTTCTGGGACTTGTAGTTTTGGTGGTCGGCCATTTTGTGATCTGTAGTTCTGACAGGGGTAGCCATTTTTGTGATCGGGCAGAGCCCGTTTATTAGTTCTGCTCTCACATATCTGCCATTTACCACTCGACCCCCTTCTTTGCCACACAATCTTGAATCAGTCTGTAGACCATTTAATTGAAACAATCTTAAATCAGTCTGTATACCATTAGAATTTAAACAGAGGTCAGTAGACCAAGTATAAACCAGCATTAAGTGTTGAGGAGCCCATTGTTGTGCCTTTTACTTGGAGTTTGAAAGAGGTTCTTCAGGGTCTCCACCAGTCTCTGCCCTTTGGCATTCACCTGGATTGTGATTATACCCAAGATCACCCAAACGCCTGTGAACCCTGCAAGAGGATACTACATGCCAGAGAGTGAGGACACTCCTCAACCAACATCCTGAAGGCTCTCAGCTTTCACATATTGGCAGGTACTGGCTCCATCTGCACAGGCAGGGCATTGTCCCTCACTTCTAAATCCTTCTGACTACCACACTCTGTACTAGAAAGCCACACTGAGTGGACTTCACAACTGCACCTTAAACAGGATTCCTGTGATACATTTCTTTGATGTACAGTCCAAGGGTACTGGGACAGAGGCCTTAAGGACTTTCTGGTTGGGTCCCCTATACGGATTTGCCAAAACGTTATCCCACAGACATTCTGAGAATGTTAGAAACATGACGTTCACGTCAGCTAGAGAATTTGGTTTGCTGAGTTACTTGATAATGGATGCAGTTCAGGGGTATTTCCAATCCAAAGAGCAACTCAAGCACTTGATATGGATGATTTACTGTGCCTTCAGAAAGTATTCACACCCCTAGACTTTTTTTTTACATTTTGAGGTGTTACAGCCTGAATCTAAAATTATTCTTTTTTGTTTTTCAACATTTTTACAAAATAATAAAAAATTAAGTGCTGAAATGTCTTGAGTCAATAATTATTCAAACCCCTTTTTTTATGGCAAGCCTAAATTAGTTCAGGAGTAAAAGTTTGCTTAACAAGTCGCATAAATTGCATGGACTCACTCATTGTGCAATAATAGTGTTTAACATGATTTTGGATTGACTACCTCACCTCTGTACCTCACACATAGAGTACAATTATCTGTAAGGTCCCTCAGCCGACCAGTGAATTTCAAACACAGATTTAACCACAAATACCAGGGAGGTTTTCCAATACCTCGCAAAGAAGGGTACCTATTGGTAGATGCGGAAATTTAAAGAAAAGCAGACATTGAATATCCCTTGGAGCATGGTGAAGTTATTAATTACATTTTGGATGGTGTATCAATACACCCAGTCACTACAGAGATACAGGAATCCTTACTAACTCAGTTGCCGGAGAGGACGGATACTGCTCAGGGATTTCACCATGAGGCCAATGGTGACATTAAAACAGTTACGGAGTGTAATGGGTGTGATAGGAGAAAACTGAGGATGGATCAACAACATTGTAGTTACTCCACAATACTAACCTAAATGACAGAGCAAAAAGAAGGAAGCCTGTACAGAATAAAAATATTCCAAAACACGCATCCTGTTTGCAACAGGGCAGTAAAATAATACTCCAAACAAATGTGGTAAAGCAATTCACTTTCTGTTCTGAATACAAAGTGTTGTGTTTGGGGCAAATCCAATACAACACATTACTGAGTACCACACTCCAAATTTTCAAGCATGGTAGTGGCTGCATCATGTTATGGGTATGCTTGTAATCGTTAAGGACTGCGTAGTTTTTCAGGATAAAAAATAAACGGAATAGAGCTAAGCACAGGCAAAATCCGAGAGGACAACCTGGTTCAGTCTGCTTTCCACCAGACACTGGGGGATAAATTCACCTTTCATCAGGACAACAACCTGAAACACAAGGCCAAATCTACACTAGTGTTGCTTACGCTGCTGCTACTCTCTGTTATTGTCTATGCATAGTCACTTGAATAACTCCACATATAAGTACATATTACCTCAATTACCTCGACTAACCGGTGCCCCCGCACATTGACTCTGTACCGGTACCCCCTGTAATAGCCTCGCTGTTGTTATTTTACTGCTGCTCTTTAATCATTTGTTACTTTTATTTCATATTCATAATTTTTTTAAGGTATTTTTTTAAATTGTATTAAACTGCATTGTTGGTTAGGGCTTGTAAGCATTTCACTGTAAGGTCTACACCTGTTGTATTCAGCATTTCACTGTAAGGTCTACACCTGTTGTATTCAGCATTTCACTGTAAGGTCTACACCTGTTGTATTCAGCATTTCACTGTAAGGTCTACACCTGTTGTATTTGGCGCATGTGACAAATAACGTTTGATTTGATGTTCCTGAGAGGCCGAGTTACAGTTTTGACTTAAGTCTACTTGAAAAACTATGGCCAGAAATAAAAACGTTTGTCTGGCAATGATCAACAACCAATTTGACAGACTTTGAAGAGGTTTGAAAATAGTAATGAGCAAATGTTGCCTAATCCATGGGTGGAAATCTCTTAGAAACTGACCCAGAAACATTCACAGCTGTAATTGCTGCCAATGGTGCCTCTACAAGGTATTGACTCAGGGGTGTGAATACTTATGCGAATGAGATATTTCAGCATTTAATTTTCAATACAATTGCAAACATTTCAAAAAACATGTTTTAACTTTGTCACTATGGGGTATTGAGTGTAGATGGCTTGTCACGACTTCCGCCGAAGTTGGCTCTCCTGCCCATTCGGGCGGTGCTCGGCGGTTGTCGTCACCGTCCTATTAGCCACTACCGATCCCTTTTTTGTGTATCTGTTGGTTTTGTCTAATTGGTTTCACCTGTGTGTTGTTTAGTTAATTAGTGTCTGTATTTAATGTAGGTTGTCCCGCCCTTGTTTTGTGCGGGATTGTTTATTTTGTCATTCATTTTGTCTGTCGGTGTTTGCTGTTTGTTATTCTCCGGTTAGTCTTTATCCTGTGTTGGATATTTCACCCTGTCTGTATTTGGGTTGACCGTTGTTTAGTTTGTTCACCGGAGAATAAAACTTTATATCGCTATCTGCTCTCTGTGCCTGATTCCACCCACCTTGATTAGACGTGACATGGCTGTAACACGTCAACATGTGGAATAAGTCAAGAGTCATGAATACGTTCTGATGACAGTGTACATAGTAGTGCTACTGCAGGTTGTTGAAGGCTACAATGCGTCTCTACACTTGATCATGGTTTTGGACGATCCACTCCAGTGCCTTTAGGGTCAGCTATGGTGAACATGTAGAAAAACACCAAAAGGGATAACTTGTTTCTACACTAATCTGTGATTTTTACTATCACCGGGGCAGGGACACATTGTGACACGCACTCTACATAGAGTGGATCAGCACCACCGCGTCACTTCCCAGCTCAAAGTAACATAAGGAACACTCAGCAAATAGCAAACAAACCAAGCATTTCATCTGTTAATATCCCAAAGCAGAGTATCCCTCATTGTCCAAATGTCATCATGTTAGAGTAATGCCACCGGAAAATCCCCACTAGTCTAGCTTCTAATCTCATATTTGACTGTAGTCTTTCCTAGATTTGCCAGAGTGAACACAGATTAGGATTAAATCACAGGAAATTGACCATATTTATGCGCTTTATAATTTATTTATCTTACATTCTGTTGTCCCAATGTGAACCTTGAATTTTAATTGGGCTAGTGGGATTGGAAGATTATATATTGTATATTGCAACATCAATTAGTTCACAAATAATGGTAAAATGCTATCCAATTTCCTGGGTATAAATGAGTATCCATAATAAACCACAAAATTATTCTTCAGAGGTGGTCATGGGTAATTATGGAATTGTCTATTCATCAGATTTTGAGACCCGCCTACAGCATTTAGAGAATGTTTTTCAGAAACTGTGGTACTATGACGTGAAGTTGTAGCCCCAGAAGCCTTCTGCAAAGTGAAGAGTGGGATTGGTTAAATTCAATTTCAAAAGGCTTGGTGACCTGCACATGGTAAATGTATAGCAAACAAGAATAGCATCTTCCCAGGACATGATATTCATTACCACCCCAGAACAATCATTTTGTGGTTCATTACGGGTACTAATTTATGCCCCAGGAAATTGTATAGCATTTTACCATGACTAATTAATGACTAATTAATGTTGCAATATGCAACATACATTGATACAATCCCGCTAGCCCAATGTAAATGAAAGGTTCACATTGGGACAGCAAAATTTAAAAAGCAAAAAACAGAATAAATTATAAAGCGCATAAATATGGTCCATTTCCTGTTATTTAATCCTAATCTGTGTTCACTCTGGTAAATCTTGGAAAGACTACAGTCAAATATGAGATTAGAAGCTAGACTAGGGATTTTCCGGTGGCATTACTCTAACATGATGACATTTGGACAATGAGGGATACTCTGCTTTGGGATATTAACAGATGAAATGCTTGGTTTGTTTGCTATTTGCTGAGTGTTCCTTATGTTACTTTGAGCTGGGAAGTGACGCGGTGGTGCTGATCCACTCTATGTAGAGTGCGTGTCTCAATGTGTCCCTGCCCCGGTGATAGTAAAAATCACAGATTAGTGTAGAAACAAGTTATCCCTTTTGGTGTTTTTCTACATGTTCACCATAGCTGACCCTAAAGGCACTGGAGTGGATCGTCCAAAACCATGATCAAGTGTAGAGACCCATTATACCCTTCAACAACCTGCAATAGCACTACTACGTACACTGTCATCAGAAAGTATTCATGCCTCTTGATTTATTTCATATGTTGACGTGTTACAGCCATCTACACTCAATACCCCATAGTGACAAAGTTAAAACATGTTTTTTGAAATGTTTGCAAATGTAATTGAAAATGAAATACAGAAATATCTCATTCGCATAAGTATTCACACCCCTGAGTCAATACTTTGTAGAAGCACCTTTGGCAGTGATTACAGTTTTACAGTCCTTCTGGGTAAGTCTCTAAGAGCTTTCCACACCTAGACTGTGCAACATTTGCCCATTATTATTTTCTAAATTCTTCAAGCCCTGTTAAAATGTTGGTTGATCATTGCTAGACAACCATTTTCAGGTATTGACAGATTATCAAGAAGATTTAAGTCAAAACTGTAACTCAGCTGCTTAGGGACATTCACTGTCTTCTTGGTAAACAACTCCAGTGTAAATTTGGCCTTGTGTTTTAAGTTATTGTCCTGCTGAAAGGGGAATTAATCACTTAGTGTCTGTTAGAAAGCAGACTGAATCAGGTTATCCTCTAGGATTTTGCTTGTGCTTTAGGTCCATTCCATGTATTGTTTATTCAGAAAAACTCCCCAGTCCTTAATGATTAAAATCATACCCATAACAAGTGAGGAAGTTAGGTAAAGCTCCGCCTTATCTCAGCTCACTGGTCACAATAACAACACCCACCCGAAGCAGGCGCTCCAGCAGGTATATCTCAACCCTCATCCCCAAAGACAACTCCTACTTTGGCCGCCTTTCTTTCCAGTTCTCTGACGCCAATGACTGGAATGAATTGCAAAAATTGCTGAAGCTGGAGAATTATATTTCCCTCACTAACTTTAAACATCAGCTACCTGAGCAGCTAACCGATCACTGCAGCTGTACATAGCCCATCTGTAAATAGCCCACCCAATCTACCTACCTCATCCCCATATATTTTTTATTTACTTTTCTGCTCTTTTGCAAACCAGTATTTCTACTTGCACATCATCATCTGTTCATCTATCACTCGTGTTAATTTGCTAAATTGTAATTACTCCGCTACTATGGTCTATTTATTGCCTTACCTCCTCACGCCATTTGCATACACTGTATATAGACTTTTTCCTATTGTGTTATTGACTGTACTCTTTTTTATTCCATGTGTAACTCTGTCATTGTTTGTGTCGCACTGCTTTGCTTTATCTTGGCCAGGTCGCAGTTGTAAATGAGAACTTATTCTCAACTAGCCTTCCTGGTTAAATAAAGGTGAAAAAAAATTGTAAATTAACAAAAAGTTAGAGGCACAATTATCACCCCCCCCCCCCCCATCCCCCCCAAAATGCTAACTTCACCTGTTATTGTAATGGTGAGAGGCTAGCATGTCTTGAGGGTATGATATTTGTGCGTCTAACTTTCTCACTCACCATTATTCATTCAGAATGATCAGCAATCACAATGATCAGCATCTACATTATTGTAGAAGTGTTTAGAAACATTAATATTTTACAATTAAAGTTAATCAAATGACAAAATACATAATTTAATATTAATTTCTATTGGGCACAAAATAATCTGAAACACAAACAAAACAAACAGAAAATGCATCCAAAAAATGTATAGAATCACAACCTTGATGTAGTCATTGCATACAATGGGACAAAATACAAGATCTTGCACTACTTTAACACACATATACTGTAAGTGAATTTGTCCAAATACTTTTGGTCTCCTAAAATGGGGGGGTACAAAAAAAGTGCTGTAATTTCTAAAACAGTTCACCCTCAAATTAAAGCTGACAGTCTGCACTTTAACCTCATAGTCTTTGTATAATTTCAAATCGAAAGAGCCGGAGGACAGAGCTAAAACATCAACAAATGTGTCACTGTCCCAATACTTTTGGAGCCTCACTTTATATAAATAGAGATTTATTGATTTGCTCAGCAACCCCAGATAGTGGTGCATTAGCGGTTGGAATGTTGCTCGGGCAAGGAAAAGCCCGAATGGGATCCAATCAAATTATATTTTATTGGTCACGTACACATGGTTAGCAGATGTTAATGCGAGTGTAGCGAAATGCTTGTGCTTCTAGTTCCGACCGTGCAGTAATATCTAACAAGAAATCTAACTAATTTCTTCAGCCTCCTGAGGTTGAAGAGGCGCTGTTGCTCCTTCTTCACCATGCTGTCTGTGTGGGTGGACCATTTCAGTTTATCCGTGATGTGTACACCGAGGAACTTAAAACTTTCCACCTTCTCCACTACTGTCCCGTCGATGTGGATTGGGGGGTGCACCCTCTGCTGTTTCCTGAAGTCCACAATCATCTCCTTTGTTTTGTTGATGTTGAGTGTGAGGTTATTTTCCTGACACCACACTCCGAGGGCCCTCACCTCCTCCCTGTAGGCCATCTCGTCATTGTCCGTAATCAAGCCTACCACTGTAGTGTCGTGTGCAAACTTGATGATTGAGTTGGAGGCGTGCATGGCCACGCAGTCATGGGTGAACAGGAAGTACAAGAGAGGGCTGAGAACGCACCCTTGTGGGGGGGGGGGGCAATGTTGAGGATCAGTGGGATGGAGAGGTCGTTTCCTACCCTCACCACCTGGGGGCGTCCCGTCAGAAAGTCCAAGACCTAGTTGCACAGGGTGGGGTCGAGACCCAGGGTCTCGAGTTTGATGACGAGTTTGGAGGGTACTATGTTGTTAAATGCAGAGCTGTAGTCGATGAATAGCATTCTTACATAGGTATTCCTCTTGTCCAGATGGGTTAGGGCAGTGTGCAGTGTGATTGCGTCGTCTGTGGACCTATTGGAGTGATAAGCATATTGGAGTGGGTCTAGGGTGTCAGGTCGGGTGGAGGTGATATGATCCTTGACTAGTCTCTCAAAGCACTGGTAAAGATCCTGGTAAACTTGAATAAAACTAAGATTTTTTTCCATCTTGGGGGCCTTCACATGCCAAATACCCACCAGAACCAAAGTGTAGCGCCACGCTGCTCCCGTCAAGCTTGACATATGCTCCGTCTTTTGATTTGATGATTACATTCCTTTCTTTTTCACCTCTTTTTGTGTGTTGGGACTCACTTTAAATGCACCACACACACACACACACCACCAGTCAAAAGTTGACAAGAGTTTTTCATTATTTTTAATGGTTTTTGTGACTACACTTTCAAAGTTCCTGAAATAAAAATGTTGAAATATATTTAGATTTGTTTAACACTTTTTTGGTTACTAAATGATTCCATGTGTTACTTACTTCATTTTTGTCTTCACTATTATTCTTAAATGTAGAAAATAGTAAAAAAATAAAGAAAAACCCTTGAATTAGTAGGTGGGTCCAAACTTTAGACTGGTTCTGTAGATGTACTTCTCAAACTTGACCTTAAAAATGCGCAGTAATTAATACTCTACTGAGAAAATAGATAAGCTGTAATCTACAGTTCAAAACCACTCTCATTCGAAGTCCTTAGTAGTGATATAGGATGTAATCCATCAAGCATGTGGATGCAGACTGGTATCAATACTGACATTTGTCAGTCAAATCCAATCCAGAAAATGCAGAGCAATTATGAAATATCCTATTTGGCCTGGTGTGGCAAAGTGCAAGTAGGGCGTAGTGGAAAATGTGTTTCTGTGAAACTCCTTTTCCTGCTGATTGCTTGGCTCTTCCTGTGCCGTTGAAGCACTAGTTAGTGTATGGTTGGATCTGATATGATGTGTCCAAGAAATTAAATACTGCAAAAAAGATTTTATGATATAGGAGCTGTAGCTACAAAACTATGTCACTGTAAATGTAACATCTTTTAAATAAAATAAAAACGGGGGGGGGGGGGGTACACCAACTTTACCTAACAAACCTGAGATCCAGTATGACAAAATAGGTGCTGTGATTCTCACATAACACATAGAAAACTGTTAAAAGGGATAGTAAGCCCACATTTCAAAATGACACATTGGTTTCCTTACCCAGAAAGGAGTCTAGGGACAAGGTATGACAGCAATCCATTCTTCGGTTTAGTTTCCCTGGCACCATTTCCACATGCTAACATTTTGGTTATGTAGTCCTCCTGACATGGGGCCCTGA
Source organism: Oncorhynchus masou masou (assembly GCF_036934945.1). NCBI lineage: Eukaryota > Metazoa > Chordata > Actinopteri > Salmoniformes > Salmonidae > Oncorhynchus > Oncorhynchus masou. The sequence continues at coordinate 49,884,125 of NC_088232.1, forward strand.
ATAGGTTTATACTCCTTAAAGAAGGCACCAGTAATTGTATGTGAATAAAAACATATGCAAATGAACTAGGAACACACATCTAATTATGTTTCCTAATTTGTAGAGCTGGTCTAGAGCATAGAATAACAATGACAAGGTACATTAGTAGAGGAGTTTGCACTTTAAATGACTGATATGTATATTTTTTCCAAATATAACAAACCTTCATTTCACTCTGACCTGGCAGTTAGGTGGCTTTGGGTCCATAACCACTACATGGTCAGGCAGTTAGGTGTTGGCTTTGGGTCCATACCCACTACATGGTCAGGCAGTTAGGTGTTGGCTTTGGGTCCATAACCACTACATGGTCAGGCAGTTAGGTGTTGGCTTTGGGTCCATAACCACTACATGGTCAGGCAGTTAGGTGTTGGCTTTGGGTCCATAGCCACTACATGGTCAGGCAGTTAGGTGTTGGCTTTGGGTCCATAGCCACTACATGGTCAGGCAGTTAGGTGTTGGCTTTGGGTCCATAACCACTACATGGTCAGGCAGTTAGGTGTTGGCTTTGGGTCCATAACCACTACATGGTCAGGCAGTTAGGTGTTGGCTTTGGGTCCATAACCACTACATGGTCAGGCAGTTAGGTGTTGGCTTTGGGTCCATAGCCACTACATGGTCAGGCAGTTAGGTGTTGGCTTTTGGTCCATAACCACTACATGGTCAGGCAGTTAGGTGTTGGCTTTGGGTCCATAACCACTACATGGTCAGGCAGTTAGGTGTTGGCTTTGGGTCCATAACCACTACATGGTCAGGCAGTTAGGTGTTGGCTTTGGGTCCATAACCACTACATGGTCAGGCAGTTAGGTGTTGGCTTTGGGTCCATAACCACTACATGGTCAGGCAGTTAGGTGGGTCATTGCTATTATGCGGTGCCTTCTCTGTCCCCAGGACATCTAACTTATTTAGAATAAAATGGGGATTCCAAAAATATTTAAATATAAAAAGTCAGTAAAAAGAAGTGTTCTTTGCCTTAAAAACAATTTTACACACTTTCTCTCAGTGGATGTAGGCATTTTTGCCATGTCCCTAAGCGTTATTAATCAACTTCCTAGTTACATTCTCTCTCATCAATAACGTTTTTGCCATGTCCCTAAGCTTTATTAAATCAACTTCCTAGTTACATTCTCTCTCATCAATAACGTTTTTGCCATGTCCCCAGATCTTAATCATCATTGTAGTTAAATTCTCTCTCATTAAATGTTTTTTTGTCATGATTTATATTTATTTTATTTAAGATTTGTGTCCCCGATATTGTATTCATTTTATTAAAAGATTTTCTATGTCCCTTTCCATCCTGTTAGCTGGTTGTAAATTGCCATTTAAGAAAACAACCTCCTCCGACAAGGACACAGGAAGTGTCAGAATTTCAGTTTGATTAATGTTCCATGTTGTTAGTTTACATGTCCTATACGTAACCTACAACCCGGCTAAATTATTTAAAAAATAAAATGTTTTACCAAATACCAAAATATGTTTCATGAAGAAGTTAAAATCCTGTTCAAGTGTTCAAAATTATGCTAGCTCAATCTTGCTTGCTCACAGAGCTATGGACAATTTAGGCTCAAAATATCCACCCTGTTAGGATTATGCACCTAACAGGTTGGAAAATGCACCTAAAAACAAATGGCTGAGCTTGATCAATTTGTTTTTCTGAATGTTAAAACGTCATTCTTCTGATTGTAAATGTATTCTAAAGTTAGGTCCAAAACGCACCACAAGGCAGAAATGACCCTGAGAAATTAAAAAATGAGAAATGACACTACATTCTAGTTTATGCCTGAAACAAAAAAACAATTAATTCAGTCAGACCCCAAAAGAGGTTATTTGGGGCCCTCTTGTGGTCAAATGATGCTACCTACAATGAGTTCTTAGAGGTCAATTTCAATAGCAAGCTCAGCTCGAAAGGGAGACTAATCCAATTACACAATCATTACATTTGTATTACGGACAGTATATGCAAATTGACTTAAAGATATTTGATTTAAGAAAATCATGGTCAGTTGTATAAAGGCAGTCACAGGAAAGGTGCTGTCCGCACAAGGTGCTGTCCGACTGTACAGAACATTAGGAACACCTAATATATCCCATTTAGCAGACGCTTTTGTCCAAAGCGACTTACAAGTCGGCTGGGGCCACTTCTTTTACATATTGGTGGCCCCAACGGGAATCGAACCCACGACGCTTGGCGTTGCAAGCGCCATGCTCTACCGACTGAGCCACACAGGACACCTTCCTGACATTGAGGTGCAGGTTTGTAGACATTTTTCCCAATTTATTAAAAACAGAAACACCTTATTTACATAAGTATTCAGACCCTTTGCTATGAGACTCAAAATTGAACTCAGGTGCATCCTGTTTCCATTGAGCATCCTTGAGATGTTTCAACAACTTGATTGGAGTCCACCTGTGATAAATTCAAATGACTAGACATGATGTGGAAAGGCACTCAACGGTCTATATAAGGTCCCACCAGTTGACAGTGCATGTCAGAATGAAAAGCAAGCCATGAGGTCGAAGGAATTGACCTTAGAGCTCTAAGATCGGATTGTGTCGAGGGATCTGGGGAAGGGTATCAAAACATTTCTGCATCATTGAAGGTCCCCAAAAACACAGTGGCCTCCTTCATTCTTAAATGGAAGAAGCTTGGAACCACCAAGACTCTTCCTAGAGCTGGCCGCCCAGCCAAACTGAGCCATCGGGGGAGGTGACCAAGAACCTAATGGTAATTCTGACAGACCTCCAGAGTCCCTCTGTGGAGATGGGAGAACCTTCCAGAAGGACAACCATTTCTACAGCACTCCACCAATTAGGCATCTATGGTAAGAGTGGCCAGACAGATGCCACACCTCAGTAAAAGGAACATGACAGCCCGCTCGGGGGTTTGCCAAAAGGCACCTAAAAGGACTCTGACCATGAGAAACAAGATTCTCTGGTCTGATTAAACCAAGATTGGAGGAAACCTGGCACCATCCCTAAAGGTGAAGCATGGTGGTGGCAGCATCATGCTTTGTGGATGTTTTTCAGCAACAGGGACTGAGAGACTAGTCCGGATTGAGGGAAAGATGAACGGAGCAAAGTAGAGAGCTCCTTGATGAAAACCTGCTCCAGAGCGCTCAGAACCTCAGAAGGTGAATCTTTTCCCCAGTCTAACAGGACAATGACTTGCACACATACAAGACAACACAGGAGTGGCTTCGGGACAAGTTTCTGAATGTCCTTGAGTGGCCCAGCAAGAGGCCGGACTTGATCGAACATCTCTGGAGACCTGAAAACAGCTGTGCAGCGACGTTCCTCATCGAACCTGAGTGCTTGAGAGGATCTGCAGAGAAGAATGGGAGAAACTCTTCAAACAAAAAAAAGGTGATTCAACAAAGTACTTGTCTGAATTTTGTAAATGGTCTGAATGTTTAACCTAAATGGTTTTATTTGATACATTTGCAAAAATTTCTAAACCTGTTTTTGCTTTTTCATTATGGGGTAGTGTGTGTAGATTGAGGGATTAAAAAAATAAATAAAAAATATGTTAGAGCATATTTTTAAAATGTAACAATGTGGTAAAAGTCAAGAGGTCTGAATACTTTCCAAATACAAGCAGGTGCTTCCACACAGGTGTGATTCCTGAGTTAAATGAAGCAATTAACATCCCATCATTCTTAGAGTCAGGTATAAAATTGCCCAGTTGCCTATTTATTTTGGCTACCATGGCTAGAAGAGATGTGACTTAGAGAGGGGTCTCAAAATTAGCATAAGGGTTTTAAAGGGTGTGTGTGTGTGTGTCAGTCACCAGATCTCAACCCAATTGAACACTTACGGGAGATTCAGGAGCAGCACCTGAGACTGTTTTCCAACACCATCAACAAAACACCAAATACGGAATTTCTCATGAAAGAATTGTGGCATCCCTCCAATAGAGTTCCAGACACTTGTAGAAGCTATGCCAAGGCACATTGAAAACTGTTCTGGCTCAAAACTATTATGACACTGTTGGCATTTCCTTTATTTTGGCAGTTAGCTGTACATTGACTTCTACACGGAGTGTAAAAAACATTTAGGACATCTGCCCATTCCATGACAGACTGACCCAAGTGAATCCAGGTGAAAGCTGTGTCACTTGTTAAATTCCACTTCAAAAATCTGTGTAGATGAAGGGGACAACACTGGTTAAACAATTAAGCCTAGAGACAAATCGAGACATGGATTGTGGATTGATTGCTTCCCATCTATCTTCAGAGTTCCTTCTGTTAGGTGACCTAAACTGGGATATGCTTAACACCTCAGCAGTCCTACAATCTAAGCTTGATGCCCTCAATCTCACACAAATTAAAGGAAACCACCAGGTACAACCCTATATCCGTAAACATGGGCACCCTCAGAGATTATCCTGACCAACTTGAACTCCAAATACACCTCTACTGTTTTCAATCAGGATCTCAGCGATCACTGCCTCATTGCCTGCATCCGCTATGGGTCTGCGGTCAAACGACTACCCCTCATCACTGTCAAACGCTCCCTAAAACACTTCTGCGAGCAGGCCTTTCTAATCGACCTGGCCCAGGTATCCTGGAAGGATATTGACCTCATACCGTCAGTAGAGGATGCCTGGTCGTTATTTAAAAGTAATTTCCTCACCATCTTAAATAAGCATGCCCCTTTCAAAAAAGTAGAACTAAGAACAGAAATAGCCCTTGGTTCAATCCAGACCTGACTGCCTTTGACCAGCACAAAAACATCCTGTGGCGGACTGCATTAGCATCGAATAGCCCCCGCGATATGCAACTGTTCAGGGAAGTCAGGAACCAATACACAAGTCAGTCAGGAAAGCAAAGACTAGTTTTTTCAAACAGAAATTTGCATCCTGTAGCTCTAACTCAGAAGGTTTTTGGACACTAAAGTCCATGGAGAACAAGAGCACCTCCTCCCAGCTGCCCACTGCACTGAGGCTAGGCAACACGGTCACCACTGGTAAATCCGTGATAATCGAAAATTTCAAAAAACATCTCTACGGCTGGCCATACTTTCCTCCTGGCTACCCCAACCCCGCTCCGCACCCCTCGCAGCTACTTGCCCGAGCCTCCCCAGCTTCTCCTTCACCCAAATCCAGATCGCAGATGTTCTGAAAGAGCGGCAAAACCTGGACCCGTACAAATCCGCTGGACTAGACAATCTGGACCCTCTTTCTAAAATGATCCGCCACCATTGTTACAACACCTATTACCAGTCTGTTCAACCTCTCATTTCGTCCAAGATCCCTAAAGATTGGAAAGCTGCCGCGGACATCCCCCTCTTCAAAGGGGGTGACACTCGACCCAAACTGTTACAGACCTATATCCATCCTGCCCTGCCTTTCTAAAGTCTTTGAAAGCCAAGTTAATAAACAGATCACTGACCATTTTGATTCTCACCGTACCTTCTCCGCTGTGCAATCCGGTTTCCGAGCTGGTCACAGGTGTACCTCATCCACGCTCAAGGTACTAAACGATATTATAACCGATCGATAAAAGACAGTACTGTGCAGCAGTCTTCATCGACCTGGCCAAGGCTCGACTCTGTCAATCACCATATTCTTATTGGCAGACTCAATAGCATTGGAATCTCAAATGACTGCCTCGCCTGGTTCACCAACTACTTCGCAGATTGAGTTCAGTGTGTAAAATCAGAGGGCCTGTTGTCCGGACCTAGTCTCTATGGGGGTGCCACAGGGTTCAATTCTCGGCCGACTCTTTTCTCTGTATATATCAACGATGTTGAGGTTGCTGCGGGTGATTCCCCGATCCACCTCTTCGCAGACGACACCATTCTGTATACATCTGGCCCTTCTTTGGACACCGTGTTAACCTCTAAACGAGCTTCAATGCCATACAACACTCCTTCCGTGGCCTCCAACTGCTCTTAAACGCTAGCAAAACCAAATGCGTGCTTTCAACCGGTCGCTGCCCACACACGCCCGCCCAACTAGCATCACTACTCTGGACAGTTCTGACCTAGAATACGTGGACAACTACCTAGGTGTCTGGCTAGACTAAACTCTCCTTCCAGACTCATATCAAACATCTCCAATCCAAAATTAAATCTAGAATTGGCTTCCTATTTCGCAACAAAGCCTCCTTCACTCACGCCGCCAAACTTACATTTCCCTCACTAACTTTAAACATCAGCTGAGTAGCTAACCGATCGCTGCAGCTGTACATAGATGGGCTATTTACAGATGGACTAACTACCTCATCCCCATATTATTTTATTTTTTACTTTGCTGCTCTTTTGCACACCAGTATCACTACTTACACACCACCTGCTCATTTATCACTCCAGTGTTAATTTGCTACTATGGCCTATTTATTGCCATACCTCCTCATGCCGTTTGCACACACTGTATATAGACTTTTTCCTATTGTGTTATTGACTGTACGTTTGTTTATGTGTAACTCTGTTGTTGTTTGTGTCGCACTGCTTTGCTTCATCTTGGCCAGGTCCCAGTTGTAAATGAGAACTTGTTATCAAATAGCTTACCTGGTTAAATACAAGGTGAAATAAAATAAACATTTTTAAAAAACTGTGCCATTCAAAGAGTGAATGGGCAAGATTTAAATGTCTTAACGGGGTATGCTAGTAGGTGCCAGGCGCATCGGTTTGTATCAAGAAAGGCAGCACTGCTGGCTGTGTGTGTGTCAAGAATGGTCCACCACCCAACAGGGGTGTCTATACAGTAAGTGATGAGGAAGAAATCATTTTTAGCCGTATCCATTTTCCCCTCAGATCAAATCATATACACTTAACTGTCAAAACGTATAATAACCAACTGCGTTTTGAGACGTGAAGTAAAATGCCTCCAGAATTGATGTATGGTTGAAAATATAAAATTCAAATATTCTCTTTATTCATTCTATTACAGATGAACACCACTTGAGATTGTGATAAAAGCACACAAAAGGCTACGGACTGAAATCTGGTCACAGATAATTTTGGGAATTAAAGAAAATATTAGATGTGTTATTTCTAATAATGCAGAAAGTTACAGGGGAGAGAGAAGTTGTGTGCCACATTGACTTCTTTGTCATTGCTATTGATGTTTTATTCTGTACAGAGGACAATTTTATACAAAATTAATCTAGATATAACACTACATAAAACAAAGTAAATCATATGTACAATATTAAATGAAGCCACATAGTACAGATCACAGACAAAAGGACACTTGTCAAGTTATTATATTCTGGAAAGTACATGTTCTAACTAAAAACCTGCAGAGGCCAAGCAAACAATTCCGGAAAACAATCCAAAATATTTGTTGTCTAACTTGCCATACGAGTAATTGATGCATCTTAAAAAACAACAACAGTTTTAACACAAATAAAAAGCAAACTGATCTTTCCAAATTATACTGTTATATAAAAGTGAAGGGTTTTTTTTGGGGGGGGGGGGGGTCAAATTGTTTCGGCGAGTGCCATTCGTCCAGGACAAAAGATACATGGTAGTTAAATGAACACCTTTTTGCATTTAAGTATTAATAATGTAGTTACCAAGCCAAGCCTGGATGTCAGTCTTTCAACATTGGCCTTTTCCATTGGCAGCTACAATGCTAAAACGAGCATCCAGGCTACCAGTTGCCAGAGACTAGAAACAGAAAAGACAATACAGATTGGATACACATACTAGATTTGCAAGTTCAAACAATGGTACCAGAGAAAGACTAACATTTACAATGGGGCCCCAATCCAATTAAATTGTATTCGTCACATGCTTCGTAAACAACAGGCGTGGACTAACACTGAAATGCTCACTTATGGGTCGTTTCCTTGTCCAGTCCAGGAAATGGACAGCTTCCTGAACTTGAGAAAGCAGAACAGACTGTACCACATAGACTCAACGGGACACTGAAGAGCGCTTCATTGAAGATACACAAACATGTCACATCTTTCAAGTTTCAGGAAGTGCTTTTTCAATAGACTTATTCTTAACGGTTACAGATATCATCCAAAGAGGTTCAGGTTTGAAATCACCTCTTCCTCATTCAACTGTCACATGAAATGGTTGTCATCCAAACAGTGTTGCTGTTCTCATCGTGTAACAGTCCGCCATTCTATAAACGGCTCTCTGATCCCCATTTGTTCAGTACTTCACACAAGACAAGTAACAGTCCTTTCAGCTCCACAGCAAAGCACCTCTGGGTAGGAGGGTAAAAACCAACACGGGGAAATGTGAGACCGCTGTGGGGGAGGAGCTTCAGGGCATGTGATACCGTGGGTATCTCTGGAACATGCTTGACTAGCAAGCAGCGCCAGGGCTTCTGAAAAGCCTGCATCTGAGGACAAGGTGTGTTTTTCAGAAGCACTTCATTACAGTCGTAGAACTGTGATTCTGCACAGCCCAACATCACCCTACATCCCAAATAACGTATTATGTGATCCTCAAACTGACACCCCCAGGTAAAGTGTCATAAATGTTATTTCAGTTGGAACGTTTCTGGAATGTTCTGCATAACGTAGCATTACAGTGTGTGTGTGTGGCTACAGGTGTCTTGATTGACTCTGTGTCAAACCAAACACTTCCTAGCTAGCCATTGAGAGTTAAATGAAGCTTCCCAATAGCAGTAAGAACTGGGGACATGCATTATGTATGAATTAAGGAGACTGACATGTCTAAGAAGGGCTTTTGAATATGACAAACTGGGTGCAGACGAACAACCACCCAATGTGTTTCTCCTTATGAAATAAGTACCATTGTTTGAACTGTCAATATTTCATTGTGATCTGGCTCACATATTGCCAATGGACTTCAACAGAAGGGAAATCAATCCAACGAAAGAATGTGCATGGCACAAAGTGTAGGGTGTAAAGAGTCCAGTGTCCACAGAGAACCTCCCGTCCTCCCTCCATTCTAGTCATAAAGTGACTTCATCAGAACAGATGGATCAGTCACTTCAGAAAGTCCTGTTGCTCTTCAGCTTATAAAAAAAAAAAAAAAAAAACATTTGAATCATCTGAGGCTCCAAAAAACGAAGGCAAACGACGCAGGCTGTCTACCTAGATAGTCATCCTGGTTTCTCTCACACAGAAAAACAGACACAGAAAGAACAAACAGTCTTGGCACTGGCAAATGTCCCTGGTATTACAAAAAAAATAAAAAATAAAATAGAGAAGAAACAAAAAATCCCAAAAGTCAATCCAGTCACCCCCCCCACCATCCAACAATGGCTGTTCTTAGTTTTGTTTCCCCTTACCAGAAACTGACATGAGAGGAAACGAGAGGAGCCTCCCCCATTCTGTTTCTGCTCTCTACGTTTGTTGTGCATTCTACCAACTGCGCTCAATGGGGGAACATAGGAGCTTGTCATGTTGCTAGTGGAACGGAACTTCCCCCATTTTCATTTGTACAGTAAGAGCCTGGAGGGATGAGCCGATACTGTTATGCACGATTAAGCAAAAAAAAAATTGACGGCAAGACTAAAAAAGAAAGTTGCGGCCCCGCCCCAAAAAGAAACACCTGAGAAAGCAGAAATCCAGGGGGAGGGGGTGTACTGGCGACGATGAGGAAACTGGGCCAGTAATCTGAATGTGCTGTGTGGATGAGGGTGGAGAGAAGAGGGGACTGGACACTAGAGGAAAGAGAGAAGATGGGACTGGAAACTAGAGAGAGAGGGGCAGACCTAGAGCCCATCGCGGGTAGTGATCATGACGTCGGCTCGGCGACGGGTCTCCAAGGCTTTTGCGGTGTAGATGTCCTGAGGGAGATCAGACTTACGCCGCATCATCATAGGCCGGTCTTTCCTCTGGTCTCTCGTTCGTAACTGCAACGGGGGAAGGGGAGAGTGTTAGAGAGAGTTCGGTCCAATGGAATTAAAATGCTTCGCTTGTAACTACAGTATCCTCCTGGGTATGGTCTACTATGTTTTTGCCACAAGTACCACTCCTTTTTTCACATTACAAAGTCATGTTTAGAGACAATCACCAATTGACAGAAAACCGCTCACCATGCGCCATGCTAATGAACTAAGGCAGCCATGCACCAAACAGGACGGTGAGAAAAGAGTTGGTGAAATGTTAGCTACCAGGACTACCCTCATGACATTTAACAGAAAGAAAAAGAAAGACAGAAGGAAAGGAAAGAAAGGTGAGAGTCGAAGAGAGAACAGACAATAACAAAAGTAGTTGATTCCAGTGTTCAGTCCATGGTCTGATTGACGAGTCATCCCTCCTCTATAGGAGAAACAGTTGACGAGTCATCCCTCCTCTATAGGAGAAACAGTTGACGAGTCATCCCTCCTCTATAGGAGAAACAGTTGACGAGTCATCCCTCCTCTATAGGAGAAACAGTTGACGAGTCATCCCTCCTCTATAGGAGAAACAGTCCAGGACCCATTTTGAAAAGAGTGATCAGGGCCCAATGTCATAACATGTCTCAGAGTAGATCATAATGATTAAGATGACAGGTGCAGGGGGGGACCTGATCCAAGATCAGCACTGACGGACAGACCGAAGACGGACAGTTACCTGGGCAACTTCTTCCGTTACAGTCTTTTTTTAACCTGTGAACTTCTTCATAGGTTAATGGACCATCGGACGTCATTGCTACTGGACCGTTGAGGCCAGTGGAATCAACACGGATAAGAGTCTAATGGTGACAGGAAACGAACACACAAAAAGAAAAAAAATGGGAGAAAGAGACTTAAGTCGCATGCAAAGACGAAAGATTCAGAGAGAGAGTTTAGATAAACAGAAAAGTTTTGAAATTGGATGCTGGAGTCATGGCTTCTATTAGTGATCTGGTGAGAGTAGAAAATGATGCGGTGAGAATGAGACTAATTCAACTGATCGTTTGTACGGTCATTAAGAGTAGATTTTTACCTTATACTAGGACTGTTCAACATCCATCCTAGAAGACTACCTATAATAAAACAAGACATGGGGAATGCAGTTCACAGTAGGTGCTTCCACCTTAGGTTTGTATTTACTGAGACCAGAAATGAAGCAATATAAAATAGGAATGCAGTTTAGGAAGAGGTTTCAGTCAACTGGCATTTCACTTGACTTAGTACGGGGTTGGCTACGGAGATCGTATGCCAATATATCATTCAGCACCCAACCAATCTCCTGATCAACCTCCTGATCTTAACCAGGAAAGGGTGATGCAGAGCATGTGGTAGAAAAGACTGGTTATGTCCTGTACAGGAAACAGTCCTCAGAGGGAAGAAGGAAAGGAAACTACTTCAGCTCTTTAGATGCCACGCATGTACACACTGCTGTGTGTCCCTCTCTTTCTCACACACACACACACACACACACACACACACACACACACACACACCTGTGGGTTGGATTTGGCAAGGTTCTCAATCTTGATCCAAGCCTCTTCCCGGTCTTTTGACTTGGCCTTCTCTCTATAGGAGGAAACAAACATCTACAATCATAACCTCAACCCCCCCTACAGTAACCCCCCCCCCCTCTCTACAGTCACTACAATGTATATATGATATATAATCATTCAGATTTGCATATGTAATAATCATTACAATACGGTCTAAACTTTGAGACATGCTAATCTGGAAGAAAATATATTATCATAATCTAGTCAAGATTTGATACATGCTAATCTGAATGAGAATATTTACTGAACAGGTTCCACATTTGAAATGTAATATTATCATTCACATTAAGACTAGAATATGATGTACTAACTACAATCTGTAGTCAAGATTTGAGGTCTACAATATTCTCATTTCGGATGACCTACTTGTTTTTCTCTGCTCTGAACTGCTGTGTGCAGTCATCAAACAACTTCTGGTTCATCTCCATGAAGAGCTTGAGAGCGTTGTAGATGAGGCCATGGATGGTCCTGCACAGAGAGACAGACACACGGGCAAAGACAGCAGCGAGAGTCAGTCTGCCCGTCATGTCTATAAAGGGGAGCACTGTCCTCCAGCCCAAACCAAAAATTAGATTCCAGTGAATGACTAAAGTAAGTCTGAACCACTGTTGAGCTCCCTGCAGTCAACACTAGCACTTTCAGAGTAGCTTAATATTTAAAAGAAGTCTCGTTCCACATAAAACAGTCTGGCCATGTTCTGTTATAATCTCTACCCGGCACAGCCAGAAGAGGACTGGCCACCCCACATAGCCTGGTTCCTCTCTAGGTTTCTTCCTAGGTTTTGGCCTTTCTAGTTTTTCCTAACCACTGTGCTTCTACACCTGCATTGCTTGCTGTTTGGGGTTTTAGGCTGGGTTTCTGTACAGCACTTTGAGATATCAGCTGATGTACGAAGGGCTATATAAATAAATTTGATTTGAAAGGTGTTGAACTTTCTAATCATAATTATTATTATTTTTTGTTAAATATGCCTCCAAAGAACAAAATGTGTTTTATTGGTCATCTGTTTGATATAACCTACCTGTAATGCCAGATGGTTGTGTACTTTCGCCACTTGTTATTTTGCGCCAGGCAAGCTCACAAAAAAAAGCCTGACAAGCTAAATCGAGAGCAGCTAAAAAGTTTATAGTATTTAAACCCAGGTCTTGCTAACACTACATGTTCTGAGATCTTAGAGTGAGTGGCCTATGAGGGCAGATCAAGGTCACCGTTATTAGGTGTCACAGCGGAAAATGAAAAATGTCTTCCTGGACCAGGTAATCCCCCCATATCTTAGTTTGTGGTCTTTCTTTTGGTGCCTAATGAACACGGCTCTTGTTTTTGAGGAGGGGCTACTTACTTGTTCCAGTGGGTCTTGGAGTTGCGGTAGAGTGCCGGGAACATGATGGGCAGGATCTTGGCTGCGTTGTCGCTGATCAGACTCATGATGTACTCGTTGTTCCAGTAGTACAGAGCTCTCTCTGCTACCTGCACAATGACCCAAAGCACACAGCAGCATCGATGAGGACAGCTCACTCATAATGGTGACGGCAGGAGGCGCAGTATATACAGTCGTGGCCAAAGGTTTTGAGAATGACACAAATATTAATTTCAACAAAGTTTGCTGCTCCAGTGTCTTTAGATATTTTTGTCAGATGTTACTGATCAAATACTGAAGTATAATTACAAGCAATTCATAAGTGTCAAAGGCTTTTATTGACAATTACATGAAGTTGATGCAAAGAGTCAATATTTGCAGTGTCAACACTTCTTTTTCAAGACCTCTGCAATCCGCCCTGGCATGCTGTCAATTAACTTCTGGGCCACATGCTGACTGATGGCAGCCCATTCTTGCGTAATCAATGCTTGGAGTTTGTCAGAATTTGTGGGTTTTTGTTTGTACACCTGCCTCTTGAGGATTGACCGCAAATTCTCAATGGGATTAAGGTCTGGGGGGTTTCCTGGCCATGGACCCAAAATATCGATGTTTTGTTCCCCGAGCTACTTAGTTATCACTTTTGCCTTATGGCAAGGTGCTCCATCATGCTGGAAAAGGCATTGTTCGTCACCAAACTGTTCCTGGACGGTTGGGAGATGTTGCTCTCGAAGGATGTGTTGGTACCATTCTTTATTCATGACTGTGTTCCCACTCCCTTGGCTGAGAAACTTACACAGGAATGGGCTCAGGATGCTTTACTGTTGGCATGACACAGGACTGATGGTAGCGCTCATATTGTCTTTTCCGGACAAGCTTTTTTCCGGATGCCCCAAACAATCGGAAAGGGGATTCAGAGAAAATTACTTTATCCTTGTCCTCAGCAGTCCAATCCCTGTACCTTTTGCAGAATATCAGTCTGTCCCTGATGTTTTTCCTGGAAAGAAGTGGCTTCTTTGCTGCCCTTCTTGACACCAGACCATCCTCAAAGTCCTCGCCTCACCGTGCGTGCAGATGCACTCACACCTGCCTGCTGCCATTCCTGAGCAAGCTCTGTACTGGTGGTGCCCTGATCCTGCAGCTGAATCAATTTTAGGAGACGGTTCTGGCTCTTGCTGGACTTTCTTGGGCTCCCTGAAGCCTTCTTCACAACAATTTAGCTGCTCTCCTTGAAGTTCTTGATGATCCGATAAATGGTTGATTTAGGTGCAATCTTACTGGCAGCAATATCCTTGCCTGTGAAGTCCTTTTTGTGCAAAGCAATGATGACGGCACGTGTTTCCTTGCAGGTAACCATGATTGACAGAGGAAGCACAATGATTCCAAGCACCACCCTCCTTTTGAAGCTTCAAGTCTGTTATTTGAACTCAATCAGCATGACAGAGTGATCTCCAGCCTTGTCCTCGTCAACACTCACACCTGTGTTAATGAGAGAATCCCTGACATGATGTCAGCTGGTACTTTTGTGGCAGTTCTGAAATGCAGTGGAAAAGTTTTTGGGGGATTCAGTTCATTTGCATGGTAAAGAGGGACTTTGCAATTAATTGTTATTCATCTGATCAATCTTCATAACATTCTGGAGTATATGCAAATTGCCATCATACAAACTGAGGCAGCAGACTTAGTGAAAATTAAAATGTGTGTAATTTAAAACTTTTGGCCACAACTGTTGAGAGATAGAGAAGCACACTTGATTGGTGAAACATCCTTCCATTAAGCCTAAAAATAACTGTTCCAACATATCTCTAGAACCTCTCATGTTGGTTTCCACTACAAGGTAGAACCAGGCGGTACGGTCATTACATCCTGGATCTTGTTCTGTTTCAATGGACTGCTTAGTTCTAGGAACCAACTAGAAACATTTCACTACTAAAATCCACTTTCCCACATAACCGTAATGACTAAAAGTTAAAAGGACACCAATAACAGGGTTCCTATGGCATGGGGTCAGTCACCTGGAAGTGTGGGCTGGACACACACTTGGCCAGCTGCCTGAACAGTGGCTCCATGACCTTGACGAACTCGGATGGCTCGATGACGTCTAGAATCTCCTCCAGCTCGTTAAGGAACATCACCTCTTTGGGGGAGTGAGTCTTGGGCCAGTATTTCAGAAGGGCCATGACCACCTGGGAGACGCATTGAGCAGGGAGTGGAGTGGATATTGACCAACAGATCAGTGAGTAACATATACAATAACGTTCATGAATAAGAAAAAACATTACTTTAACTTTTTATAAAATTGTTTATGTTAACATGCAAAGAGCATTTACACACATTATTGTTCATTAGTCTAAATAAATTATTTATCACATGTGCCGAATACAACAAGTGCAGACCTTACTTAAAAGCCCTGTACACAGTTAAGAAAATATTTACTAAATAGACTAGTTTTTTTTAAAGTAACAATAATAGCTCTCGAGTGGTGCAGCAGTCTAAGGCACTGCATCTTAGTGCAAGAGACAAAACTACAGTCCCTGGTTCGAATCCAGCCTGTATCACATCTGGCCATGATTGGGAGTCTCATAGGGCAGTGCACAATTGGCCTGGGGGCATCCGGGTTTGGCTCGGGTATGCAGTCATTGTAAATATGAATTTGTTCTCAACTGACTAGCCTAGTTAAAAAATGTAAATAACAAGGCAATATACAGGGGGTATCGGTACCAAGTCAATGTACGGGGGTACAGGTTAGTCCAGGTCATTTGTACAGCACCAGTCAAAATGTTTGGACACACCTACTTATTCTAGGGTTTTTCTTTAATTTCACTATTTCATACATTGTAGAAACAATAGTTAAGACAAACTATGAAATAAAACATATGGAATCACGTAGTAACCACAAAAAAAGTTAAAACAAATCAAAATATATTTGAGATTCTTCAAAGAGGCCACCCTTTGCCTTGACAGCTTTGCACACTCTTGGCATTCTCTCAACCAGCTTCGCCTGGAATGCTTTTCCAACAGTCTTGAAGGAGTTCCCACATATACTGAGCACTTGTTGGCTGCTTTTCCTCCACTCTGCTTTCAAACTCATCCCAAACCATCTCAATTGGGTTGAGGTCAGGTGGTTGTGGAGGCCAAGTCATCTGATGCAGCACTCAATCACAGCCTGGAGGTGTGTTTTGGGTCATTGTCCTGTTGAAAAATAAATGATTGTCCCAATAAGCACAAACCAGCTGGATGGCGTATCGCCGCAGAATACTGTGGTAGCCATGCTGGTTAAGTGTACCTTGAAATTCTAAATAAAACACTGAGTGTCACCAGCAAAGCACCCCCACACCACCTCCTCCATGCTTCAGAGTGGGAACCACACATGCAGAGATCATCCGTTCACCTACTCTGCATCTCACAAAGACATGACGGTTGGAACCAAAAATCTCAAATTTGGACTCATCAGACCAAAAGGACAAATCTCCACCGGTCTAACGTCCATTGCTCGTGTTTCTTGGCCCAAGCAAGTCTCTTCTTCTTATTGGTGTCCTTTAGAGATGGTTTCTCTGCAGCAATTTCACCATGAAGGCATGATTCAGTCTCCTCTGAACAGTTGATGTTAAGATGTGTCGTTTACTTGAACTCTGAAGCCTTTGGGCTGCAATTTCTGAGGCTGGTAACTAATTAACTTTTCTGGTGCAGCAGAGGAAACTCTGGGTCTTCCTTTCCTGTTGCCGTCCTCATGAGAGCCAGATTCATCATAGCTCTTGATGGTTTTTGCGAATGCACTTGAATAACTGTTCAAAGTTCTTGAAATGTTCCAGATTGACTGAGTTTCATGTCTGAAAGTAATGGTGGACTGTCATTTCAATTTTCTTATTTGAGCCACTCTTGCCATAATATAGTATTTTACCAAAATACCTGTAAGATTCACAAAATCATTTTAGACCCAAGCCCACCCTGTACCTGGACTTTGAATTACTCCCCTCTGGGCGCAGGTATAGGGCACCTATCAGCAGGAAAAACAGAACTAGACAATCATTTGAGCCAGGTGTGAGATCACTCCTAAATAGCTTGGGCGAATGTTCCCATTGACCTCGTAAGGCCAGCAGGCTAGTCTTTTCTTCTTTAAAAAAAAATATATATATTTCTTATTTCTTACTATTGTTATTTTTATTGGTGCGTAACTGTTATGAAAGTTGTATTGTCAATCTTGTTTTGTATTTAAACACCATTTTAAATGTGTACATGACACTGCAACAACATTTAGCCAGTAAGTAAGTAAATAGCGCCATCTTCTGAACACCACCCATACCTTGTCACAACACAACTCAAACGCATTAAGAAGGAAAGAAATTCCACAAATTCACTTTTAACAAGGCACACCTGTGAATTGAAATGCATTCCAGGTGACTACCTCGTGAAGCTGGTTAAGAGTGTGCAAAACTGTCAAGGTAAAGGGTGGCTACTTTGAAGAATCTCAAATATACTTTGATTTGTTTAACACTTTTTTGGTTACTACATGATTCCATGTGTGTTATTTCATATTTTTAAATGTCTACACTATTATTCTATAATGTAGAAAATAGTAAAAAAATAAAAGGAAAACCCTTGAATGAGTAGTTGTGTCCAAACTTTTGACTGGTACTGTAGGTAAGGGTAAAATTGCCAATGCCTAGATAAACAGCAAGTAAGAGCAGTAAAAACAAAGGGGGGGATGGCCTTTCCTGCATTTGCCAGCAGCTCTTCGCAACGCTGTTCATGACTTCAAGCCTATCAACTCCCGAGATTAGGCTGGAAATACTCTAGTGCCTATATGAACATCCAATAGTCAAAGTTATGAAATACAAATGGTTTAGAGAGAAATAGTCCTATAATTCCTATAATAACTACAACCTAAATCTTCTTAACTGGGAATATTGAAGACTCATGATACAAGGAACCACCAGCTTTCTTATGTTCTCATGTTCTGAGCAAGGAACTTAAACGTTAGCTTTTTTAGATGGCACATAATGCACTTTTACTTTCTCCAACACCGTTTTTGCATTATTTAAACCAAATTGAACATGTTTATTTATTTGAGACTACATATATTTTCATTTATTTATTATATTAAGTTAAAATAAGTGTTCATTATTCATTCAGTATTGTTGTAATTGTCATAACTACAAATACATGATATAAAATAAAATAAATTAATCAGCTTTTTTGGTCATCCAATAATAGGTATCGGCGTTGAAAAATCATACTCAGTCGACCTCTAATTTGGACCATGATAGTTTGTTGGTGATGTAGACGCCAAGCTCTCGGCACACTCCACCACAGCCCCGTTGATGTGAATGGGGGCGTGTTCGGACCATCTTTTCCTGTAGGCCACGATCAGCTCCTTTGTCTTGCTCACGTCAAGGAGGGGTTGTTGCCCTTGTACCCACACCGCCAGGCCACGGACCTCCTCCCTACAGTCTGTCTCATCGTTGTTGTTGATCAGGCCTACCACCATTGTCGTCAGCCAACTTAATGATGTTGGAGTCGTGCGTGGCAGTGCAGTCGTGGGTGAACAGGGAATACAGGAGGTGACTAAGCATGCACCCCTGAGGGGCCCCTGTGTTGAGGGTCAGCATGGTGGATGTGTTGTTACCTACCCTTACTACCTGGGTGCGGTCCATCAGGAAGTCCAGTATCCAGTTGCAGTGGGAGGTGTTTAGTCCCAGAGTCCTTAGCTTAGTGCTTTGTGGGCACTACAGTGGTGAACACTGAGCTGTAGTCAATGAACAGCAATCTCACATACAGTTGAAGTCAGAAGGTTACATACACTTAGGTTAATGTCATTAAAATGTGTTTCTCAACCACTCCACAAATGTCTTGTTAACAAACTATAGTTTGGCAAGTCGATTAGGATATCTACTTTGCGCATGACACGTAATTATTCCAACAATTGTTTACAGACAGATTTCACTGTATCACAATTTCAGTGGGTCAGAAGTTTACATACACTAAGTTGACTAACTTTAAACATCTTGGAAAACTCCAGAAAATGGTGTTATGGCTTTAGAAGCTTCTGATAGGCGAATTGACATCATTTGAGTCAATTGGAGGTGTACCTGTAGATGTATTTCAAGGCCTACCTTCAAACGCCGTGCCTCTTTGCTTGACATTATGGGAAAATCAAAAGAAATCAGCCAAGACCTCAAAATGTTTTTTTTTGTAGACCTCCACAAGTCTGGTTCAACCTTGGGAGCAATTTCCAAACGCCTGAAGGTACCACGTTCATCTGTACAAACAATAGTACGCAAATATAAACACCATGGGATCATGCAGCCGTCATACCGCTCAGGAAGGAGACGCGTTCTGTCTCCTAGAGAGGAACGTACTTTGATGTGGAAAGTGCAAATCAATCCCAGAACAACAGCAAAGGACCTTGTGAAGATGCTGGAGGAAACAGGTACAAAAGTATCTATATCCACAGTAAAATGAGTCCTATATCGACATAACCTGAAAGGCCGCTCAGCGAGGAAGAAGCCACTGCTCCAAAACCCCCCATAAAAAAGCCAGACTACAGGTTGCAACTGCACATGGGGACAAAGATTGTACTTTTTGGAGAAACGTCCTCTGGTCTGATGAAACAGAAATTGAACTGTTTGGCCATAATGACCATCGGTATGTTTGGACGAAAAGGGCGAGACTTGCAAGCCGAAGACACCATCCCAACCGTGAAACATGGGGGTGGCAGCATCATGTCGTGGGGGTGCTTTGCTGCAAGAGGGACTGGTGCACTTCACAAAATAGATGGCTTCATGAGGCAGGAAAATTGTGGATATATTGAAGCAACATCTCAAGACATCAGTCAAGAAGTTAAAACGTGGTTGCAAATGAGTCTTCCAAATGGACAATGACCCCAAGCATACTTTCAAAGTTGTGGAAAAATGGCTTAAGGACGAAATAGTCAAGGTATTGGAGTGGCCATCACAAAGCCCTGACCTCACTGCTATAGAAAATGTGGGCAGAACTGAAAAAGCATGTGCGAGCAAGGATGCCCACAAACCTGACTCAGTTACACAAGCTGTCAGGTGGAATAGGCCAAAATTCACCCAACTTATTGTGGTAAGCTTGTGGAAGGCTACCCAAAACGTTTGACCCAAGTTAAACAATTTAAAGGAAATGCTACCAAATACTAATTGAGTGCATGTAAACTACTGACCCACTGGGAATGTGATGAAAGAAATAAAAGCTGAAATAAATCCCTCTCCTAATATTCTGACATTTCACATTCTTAAAATAAAGTGGTTTTCCTAACTGACCTAAGACAGGGAATTTTAACTAGGATTAAATGTCAGGAATTGTGAAAACCTGAGTTTAAACGTATTTGGCTATGGTGTATGTAAACTTCCGACTTCAACTGTAGGTGTTCCTTTTGTCAGGTTGTGAAAGGGCAGTGTGGAGTGCAAGTGCGATTGCGTCATCTGTGGATCTGTTGGGGTGGTATGTGAATCGGAGTGGGTCTAGGGTTTCCGGGATGATGGTGTTGATGTGAGCCATGACCAGCCTTTCAAAGTACTTCATGGCCACCGTCGTGAGTGCTTCAAGCGGTAATCTTTTAGGCAGGTTACCTTCGCGTTCTTGGGCACAGGGACTATGGTGGTCTGCTTGAAACATGTTGGTATTACAGACTCGGACAGGGAGAGGTTGAACATGTCAGTGAAACCACCGGCCAGTTCGTCCGCGTGATGCTTGGAGTACGTGTCCTGGGAATCCGTCTGGCCCCGCGGCCTTGTGAATGTTGACCTGTTTAAAAGGTCTTGCTCGCATCGGCTACGGAAAGCGTGATCACACAGCCGCCGGGAACAGCTGGTGCTCTCATGCACGCTTCAGTGTTGCTTGCCTCGAAGCGTGCATAAAAAAAGGCATTTAGCCCATCTGGTCACTGGGCAGCTCGGTTTCCCTTTGTAATACGTAATAGTTTGCAAGCCCTGCCACATCTGACAAGCGTCTGCCGGTGTAGTAGGATTATAAGGTGTAACCGATCCGTTTTGATCAATGGTTCGATATGCATTGCAATACAAAAACCCTCAGAGAAGACTGAATACAACGTCACTGAAGAGGTAATCAATACACCTTACTTGTGAGCAGAACTTACTGGTTCAGTGAGAGTGCTGTCCTTCTCTAGAAACTGCACCACACAGTATGCCAGCTGGGGGGGGGGGGGGAGAAAAAGACAATGGAACACAATTACTGGCTGACCCTAAAAATCAGACTAATTGTGTTGACATTCACAACGATAGGACACAATTACTGGTGACACTGGCTGGTCCTGTCAGCCTAATTGTGTTGACATTCTCAACGACAATAGTCACTGACAAATAATTGCAGTCATGAAGTTGCAGTAACTGTAATACTTGCAGTATAACTGCAATGTAAGAAAATTACTTTTTGTGAGGTGTTCTCATTTTGCATTAGGCTAGCTCTAACACAGTTGATCAAACTGTAATGTAGATATTATGCCATGGTCCATAGAGCAATGCATAGCACAGCAGTTTATATATATATATATATATATATATATGCGAGAGATAGAGATATCTCTATCCATCTATCTAGTGAAACAGTCCGGCAGACACCAAGAGAAACACCGCCAGCGAGAAGCTGGCCCAGAAAGAGGGAGAGGCCCCTGACAAGGACCTTTGTCTTCATAGTAATTCTGGCTTGTGAGTAGCAGATATCTGATTCCAGCTAGCTTGTAGCAGCCAGGCTACTGCCCTCACCTCCCAGGGTAGCATGGCTGATAGAACAATCAGAGCTGTGTCGTGTTCATTACGGTCACACAATGGAAAATGTTTTAAAATGTCCACACACACTACATGTTAAATGTATGTAAATTGTAAAGTATTTTGTAATGTTCTTTTCGTTATGGTCCCCGTTCCAGTCTGTTTTCTTCCATTTTGTACCCAATGAACATGACCCAGACCCTAAACAGACACAAGAGCTTACCTGCGGATGGTAGACACTAAGTGATTTGACTTTGTGCAAAGGCAACAGGACCTTTAAAAGGAATATCTTGTGCTCCTCTTTTAGTGGTAAGGCAAACCCATTGATTATACTGTGAAAGAGAGAGAAACAATTAGAATGATTCTAATATAAAATCACTTCAACTGAACTCAAAATAGTAATGAATATGAAACAGCAGATAAAACAGCAGCAGAGCAATGGTTAGAGATCCTATCTGCAGTCCAGAAGACATTGTGAGACTGTATAAAAGTCCAAAATAACTAACTGTACTGCAATACAGGCCGAGTTACAGCTTAAGGTGTACCTTCCAAGTATCTCCAGTAATTCTGCTATTCCATTATGGTGCTCAGTCTCATAGATAAACCTGTCAAAACACACAGAGATGTTACATTTTAGTTACACAACCAAACATCCATTTCTTAGTGGTATGAAACTAAAAACAACCACAAGTCACCATTGAATCTTTAGCAATTGATTTGATGTGTTAATAAACTATCTGACATTAAAAAAAACGAAAGCGGCTAAGATTAAACTTACCTATAAAATATATTATTGATGTGTTTTCTGATGTAGGCCCGTAGTCCCAGGAACTTCCCATAGATCCTGTGGAGAGTGGTTTTGAGGAAGTCCCTCTCCCGTGGGTCTTCACTGTCAAACAGGTCTAAAAGCTGTGGACACATGACATCCCTCCAGCGCTTAACATTAACTTTTTTTTTATTTTTTATATTTCTTTAGTAAATAAAATGGTTAGTAACACCATGTGCCAAAAAATGTGACTGAAAATTGTGTTGTGTGATGCAAGGAAACGCTTGAATAAAAATATCCTTCATTGGTACCACTGGTGTTGACAATGGAAGACCTGCTGATCCCATGTAGTGAATCTCTTGCCGTTGTGCCATGAGCAAGGCACTTAACCCTCCCCAAAGTTAAATATTGCACTGATAGGCTACAGTATAAAACACGTGGTCTGTCAACCCCCACCCACCTGGAGAGCTACTGGGCGTGCAGGCCTTTGATCCAACCCTGCTCAAACACAAGAGTTAGCTTATCAAGGTCCTGTTGAGCAGGTGATTTTTTTTTTAACAAAATGAGCTGTGGTAAAGCAGGTCTGGAGCAAATGCCTGCATACCCCGGAGCTCTCCTGGACACTTGAGGAGGAGGGTTGGTCTCCCTGCAACATTACTTGGTCTTTATAAAATAATTCCCTCATTCGGTGAACCAGGGAGCAAATGGCTAAGGAGGATGAGGTAGCTAACAAAAGATGTTTATCCATTTGTAAAGGTTAATATATTCAGGGGAAATCTTGACAGCATAGGTCATAGGAGTTACTTGTCAATTAGTAACTTTGACATTACATGGTCAGTGCATGTTAGGAGGCGAATCCTGGCCAATTTTAAGAGCTTGAGAAGGTTTTACAATTGGAGTATTCGGGAATTGTGGTTCCACACGAGCACCAACTGGGTGTCGGGCGTTTGCTGTTCTACATGAGTGCCGGGGGAAAGTTATTTTAGGACCTGGGACATAAAATGAATACATGCTAATAGCTAAATAGTTAACTAGCTAAACTACACAATATACACTATTTTGAATTGGCCATGTAGTTAAGTTAGTTATCTTTGTTTTACCTGCTGGGCAAATGTCTCTCCCCCCTCTGGCAACAGCCCACACACAGGTGATGCACACACCATTACCTTTCTAGGATGTTCATTGCTATAACTGGGGGGGGGAAATGTTTTATTTTTATTTTACCCCCCTTTTTCTCTTAAGTTCTTGATATGGTAATTGGATCGCCATTGGATCTTGCCTCCTCGCAGCAACTCGCCAACAGGCTCGGGAGAGGCGAAGGTTGAGTCATGCGTCCTCCGAAACATGACCCACCAAACCGCGCTCAACACCCACCCGGAAGCACCAATGTGTCGAAGGAAACACTGTTCAACAGACGACCGAAATCAGCCTGCAGGCACCCGGCCCGCCACATGGAGTCACTGAAGCGTGATGAGCCGAGTAAAGCCCCCCCCCTGCTAATCCGGACGATGCCGGGAGAATTGTGCGCCACCCTATGGGACTCCCGGTCACAGCCGGTTGTGACATAGCCTGGGATCGAACCCGGGTCTGTAGTGACGCCTCAAGCACTGCGATACAGTGCCTTAGACCGCTGCGCCACTCGGGAGGCCGCACACTCGTAATTATTATCAACAAAATGTGCAAACACAGCTAGGCTCGCTTTGTCTCAAAAACACATCTCATGACAGCATGATTAAAATACCATTCGTGCTGGTCAATGTAGGCCTATATTAATTATACTCCGATGCACTCTGCAGAGATTTGGAGGACACTGAGCAAAACATCACATCCGGAAGACACTGATCCAATTCTGATCGGAGAAGTCTAATTGTTTGATATTGTGATTTGAGTGATTTTGTTTTACGTTGTCCATTCGGACAATTTAAAATGTATAATCTATGTTTCTTTCAGCTCTTACCTGCATCACAAACTTCTGGTCGATGTACTTCTTCGCTATGTTCGGTTGAAAGTCAGGAGATTCTAAAAACCGAAGGAAAAATTCGTAGACGAGCTGGAAAGAAAACATTTTTAAAATGCATAATTTGCAGAATGCATAGCAAGAGTGCCCTTCCTTACAAAAATGCTTGGTAAAAAAAAATCTAAAATATGTTTCATTAGATCACATAAATTAGACAACCTAAATTTCATTAGATCACATAACAGCGTCAGTAATTTGGTGGGTAATATCTGTATATAACATCGTATCATAATGATCCATTATAAAACAGCCATGCTCTTTTTGTCCAAGCCGAGAGGTAAGGAAGGTCCAACGATGGTTTATGCTGATTAGATACTTTAATTATACAGCAATGTACTTGAGAGAATGTAAGGTCTGCAACACTTCATTCCTACTCAAACAGCAGGTTATTGTGTTCATTAGGACGTGCAACAGAAAACAAAACAAAAAAATAGCCGGGTGAAAGTCCAGATAAACCCGAAGGTACTAAGTCTGTTTTCTTCATTTTGGTGCGTAATTAACACGACCCAGGCCATGTGAACTGGGTTAGTAAATATCCCTAGGTACCTGGAGATGTGGCCATGCAGCCTCAAGTGTAGGCTCGTCCTCCTCGGGGTCGAACTCTGCTCCTGTGGGGTTGGATGACGGAGGCAACGTTCGGAACATGTTCACCGCAAACTAAGGGGGGAAGAGAGAAGCAAAAAGAGTATATTCAGAGTCAGTAGGCCACAGTGATGAAGGCCAGTATGGAGTCAAATTGCTTCAGTGCCTGTTGTTTTACATTGAATGTAACAGGATTGCCAAGAACACATACTTGACCTTTCCGTCATACCTTAAACCAGGGCTATTCAACTATATTCTTACTGGGGCTAGATGTAAAAATCATTCTTTTTTAAAGCAACACATCAATAAAAGGAGTCGTCTTAAACGTTGCTAAAAGTAATTTAGAAAGATGGTTGCAACCCAACAATTAGATCATAACTGAAAAAGAAAAGCAACCATTGTTTTTTTATCTATTTAAACTATTAAAAGCTTCCTAAAACTTTAGGCAATCTCTTCTTTTTTAACTAAGCATCTCAATAAACAAAAATATGTCAAATCAGGTAATGCCAAATTCCAGTCTGAAGGAAGTATGCTTTGAATTAATTTCCCTCAGTCATTTTGTGCATTGTTTGTCTCACTCCCTTCAAAACAAGTTGTGAGCGTCAGAGGGGGAAACGAAAGGCACGTACGTGTTCCTTAAGAGTCATAGCTTTCAGAAATATTTTGTAGCTTAAGCCATTCAAAACGATAAGAGCCAAATTCAAAATAAAGTAAATGGTCAACATGCAACATAGGCGCTAGAAACCGCTAAAAACCCAGACTAAGACGACCCACTATAGTACTTCTCATTTTGGCACTGAAAGTCAGAGTTTGGATGAGATATTTTTTAATGTTCAGAATTGATCAAAGGGCCAGTCTAAATCAATTAAAACAGTCTGTATTTGGCCTGCGGACAGCCAGTTGCATAGCCCTAAACTAATCACAGATCTGAATTAGTGAAAGTGATAGAGGAGAGCACGTTATCCCATCTAAAAATCACTTCTAGATCTGTGTTTACCTCAAGGGACCAAGGGAGGGGATGTCTGAAGTATTCCAAACACGCCCCTAGTTAGTATCCACTTGGCAAAGTCTAACACTGTTCAATCCTTTGACCCAAGCGGGTTACCATTTGTCTCTGAACATCAACTGACTCTGCGTGTGGGGTGCTATAACTGCTTCTGGCAGTGAAGACAGATCATGAGACAGTGGCAGTTGGCTTGAGGAATAGAACACTGCTATTTCTGTTGGGCTGATCGCTAGGTACGCTATGTTCAAGCCTACATTTAGCTTTGAAAAAAAAAAGAGAGGTGTTTTACATTTTAATATGGCATCTTGTCTGTATGTAATTCGAATAATGAACTGCCTTTTGAAGATATTTAAAAGTTCTCCGGATCTGAAGATCCATTCATTCAAAGAGGGACGTTTTCTTAATGCACTGTCAAATTATTATAATAACTCATTAGCTGCCCAGCTACATATGGAAGCTTAGATCTATAATAGAGAAAAATTTCAGACTGGACATGGGTGATGACGTCAGACAGACAAGGAAGAGTAGAGTAGGAGATTAGGAATCCGGGGCGAAGAATTATGACATGAAAATGTATATATATATTTTTTTAAAATCAGGACGAAACGGAAGACTCTGACACATGAAAAGGCTTGCTACATTTACACTTATTCATGAAAGGCTTATGCCGAGTCATAATGACATTTCACATTAAAAACCACGATGGGCGACACGCATGCAGGGTATTGCGTCGCTCCCCATATTTCAATTATATATTTTTTTCTTCGTGGCTTTAACATCCATAGCTACTTCCTATTTGTATGTGAGTCGTAACCAGGATTCATGTCAATTCTGGAAGTCAATTAACATTGCAATTCCAATTTTCCTCATTGCCAAAGATTGTCTATTATATTGAAGCTTCTGGTAGGCTAATTGACATCATTTGAGTCAATTGGAGGTGTACTTGTGGATGTATTTCAAGGCCTACCTTCAAACTCAGTGCCTCTTTGCTTGCCATCAAATCAAAAGAAATCAGCCAAGACATAGAAATAAAAACATTTGTACAGCACTTTCTGGGCAGTAGCAGAGATGATCATAGCACCAGCCATAGAGACACCCCGATCGAACTGGCCTTAGGGGTGTCTCCTCTCCTCAGTCTGCTGACACTCACCACGTGAACCACCTCTGGGTAGATGGGCTCTGTGATGACATTTCGGTTGTGCGTGATGTACTCCACCATCTCGCTCAGCGCCGCCCGCTTCACCTCCTTCCATTTCAGGTCACTTAGTGGGTCTGACAGGAAGTCAAAGAGCACGCAGCACTGGCGCAGCTTCTGCACAAAGAGCTTCTCCTGCTCTGCCGGAGCACAGTCTGAGGGGAGAGAGAAAATAATGTTTAATTTAAAATATTTTGGTGAAAAAGTCATTTTCAATGTAATACAGTGCTCACTGTATGCAACAAAATATATACAGAAAAAAAGTCAAACAAAACACACTCAACTGAAGGACACATTCCAGTTTTTACCCTGTT
Organism: Oncorhynchus masou masou; assembly: GCF_036934945.1. NCBI lineage: Eukaryota > Metazoa > Chordata > Actinopteri > Salmoniformes > Salmonidae > Oncorhynchus > Oncorhynchus masou. Next base: position 49,911,509 of record NC_088232.1, read on the forward strand.
AACTTGAGTCAACTTCCTTATAACCCCATATGGTCTTACAGCTGTGGAGGTCCTTCATTAGAATTTGAAACTCTTAAGTTAAATTATTGTTCAAAATTCTAGTTCAAATCCCTGCTTGACCGGACTTAATGTTATGTCCCCTACTCAGATAAAAAGCAATCTTTGCCTGTTCCCACAAAAGAAGGAGATTTGGGGGGGAGCAATATATAAAATAGAGGTTGACCGATTATGATTTTTCAACGCCGATACCGATTATTTGAGGACCAAAAAAGCCGATGCCGATTAAATCGGACGATTTTTTTATTTTTAATAATGACAATTACAACAATACTGAATGAACACTTAATATAATACATAAATAAAATCAATTTAGCCTCAAGTAAATAATGAAACATGTTCAATTTGGTTTAAATAATGCAAAAACAAAGTGTTGGAGAAGAAAGTAAAAGTGCAATATGTGCCATATAAGCAAGCTTAACGTTTCAGTTCCTTGCTCAGAACATGAGAACATATGAAAGCTGGTGGTTCCTTTTAACATGAGACTTCCATATTCCCAGGTAAGAAGTTTTGTTGCAGTTATTATAGGAATTATGAGACTTTTTCACTCTATACCATTTGTATTTCATATATCTTTGACTATTGGATGTTCTTATAGGCACTTTAGTATTGCCAGTGTAACAGTATAGCTTCCGTCCTTGCTCATCCCTGGGCTTGAACCAGCAACACAACAGCCACCATCGAAGCAGCGTTACCAAGGGGAACAACCACTAGAAGGCTCAGAGCGAGTGACTTTTGAAACTCTATTAGAGCGCGCTAACTAGCTAGCCATTTCACTTCAGTTACACCAGCCTCATCTCAGGAGTTGATAGGCTTGAAGTCATAAACAGCACAATGTTTGATGCACAACGAAAAGATGCTGGCAAAATGCACGAAAGTGCTGTTTGAATGAATGTTTACGTGCCTGCATCTGCCTACCACCGCTCATTCAGATACTTGTATGCTCAGTCAGATTATATGCAACGCCGGACACGCGAGATAATATCTAGTAATATCAACCATGTGTAGTTAACGAGTGATTATGATTGTTTTTTAAGATAAGTTTAATGCTAGCTAGCAACTTACCTTGGCGTAACAGGCAGTCTCCTTGTGGAGTGCAACGAGAGAGAGAGGCAGGTCGTTATTGCGTTGGACTAGTTAACTGTAAGGTTGCAAGAATGGATCCCCAGGGCTGACAAGGTGAAAATCTGTCATTCTGCCCCTGAACAAGGCAGTTAACCCACCGTTCCTAGGCAGTCATTGAAAATAAGAATGTGTTCTTAACTGACTTGACTAGATAAATGAAGGTATATATTTTTTTTAAACATAAAAAAAATCAGCACATCGGCGCCCAAAAATACCGATTTGCGATTGTTATGAAAACAGTATGATCTTTCGGCCATTCCGATTAAAATCGGTCGACCTCTAATATAAAAGCCAACAGATGTGTAGAGAGAGGGGGGTGGGGCAATATGTAAGAGCCTACAAATGTGCAGTCAGGTCACTTCATGTGGTCAAATACAAAACTGAAAAGGCATCACTTCCTGTATGTACAATACAGAGTTAAGAACTTTGTTTCCACCTTGGTAACAAAAATGCTCAGAACATACACTCTTGCTGCACAGCCTGCACCATGTCCCAAAGTCACCAATAACAACACTGCTATTGTAAACAACAAAGACAGCAGCAGGCAAATAAGCACATATGCCATCACTAATCCCTCATTTGCAATGGCAGGGTGGTAGGCAGTCAGCATGACAGAGAACTAGGGCTGGGCAATAAATTCATTTGATTAATTCCAATGTATATGTTTGTGAGCGATATTCCAAATGCCCGTATCGCAATAAAACAAGTATTTTGTATCATTTATGTACGTTTGTTGTAATGTCTTTTTGGTCACGTTTCTGTCTCTCCTTGTGTGGGGTGGGCACCTCTCCATTAACACGAACACATGCCAAGCCCCTCCCCTTTCTCACACACACAACAACGATGACAGATCAGTCCTTCCTCCCTGACAAGTGGTTTCAACTCGCTACTTCCATTTGAAGTTTGATTCCAACAGAAAATCTGTCATATGGACACCAAAACACATTGAGACATTATTTTACTGTAATAGGAGAAGGTCACTTTCCTAACAATATCCTTTTTATGTCTCAACTCATCAAATTGCAGAGTAGACACTTCTGAAACAGGAGTATCAATTAACATTGATGATGGGAATTGTATGCTCAGGTTGTCTCACGTAGCATTTCGGTACCACATGCTGCTAGTAGCATTTTAGCCAAAGACGAATAGACTCGTCTTTTTTACAAAGTGTGCAATAAGCATAAAAACACAATTATATAAAAGGAATTGGAAACTCGTTCTCATTCTGAGAAATTAGGTAGGCCACTTGATTTCAACATCTTAACAAAGTGGACAGGCTAGCATGCTGTTCAAACAGTTGGAGATGGATAGAAGGGTGTGTTCATAACAACTGTTCTGTCTTGTTAGCAAATAAGTTGGCTAAACTTGAAACATAAAACATTAGCTGGCCTATCACTAGCACGTGGGCTTGTGCTTGAGAGATGGTCGATGAGACCTGTGTTACTTTTCTATCGTGCCTGCTACGAGAAGTGAATGTGCATTATGTATGGTTCTGGTTAAATTGAACAAAAATATTTTTAAAGACAGATCAGTAATTATTGCAAAGAAAGCAGGTTAAACTATTTAGATAAAATAATGACATAATTAGCAGGCCTTATGGTTGTGGAAGGCTTAATTTAGGGATAATTTCACCTGATTTTTTTCTTACTTTTTGAAATGATGTATTTGACCTCTTGTACAACACAGCTCTGAGAAATGTATTTTTGTCATTTTAAAGATCGAGATACTGCAAATTGTCCATCAGTTACACAAAATAATAAATGGAGATCTGATTTAGGCCATATGGCCCAGCCCTAGAGATAATGTCAGTAGAACATGCCAACACATACACAACTTGGGGCACATTCCACAGCGCATTATTTAATGTATTGGTGGGGGAGCTGTCAAATTAACATACTGTCCACCAAATTGTATTAATATATGTTGCTATGGGCACAGCCAAACAATGGAAGTGACGGATTCGACTTAAGTAGCAAGTAGAAGGTCAAGTAAACAAGTGCCATTTTATATTTATTTCACTCAAGTTTGCTAACGACCTACCCACAAGTAGATGTGAGAGAGTTAAGGGCCAGCCACCAAGCCAATAACTATACAATGATAACTCGGCGATAGTGATCAACTATAGGCTACATAACTATCCATCCACACCAGAGGAAAATGTATTGTTCTAGAGCAGTGGTTCCCAACCAGGGGTACTAGGACCCTGGGGGTACTTGGTCTTTCCACAGAGTGTACTCGGACCCTGGGGGGGGGGTACTTGAGAAGCCTAATTAGATCATAGGCCTACTGATATAGAGATATATATATATATATATATATATATATATATCTCTATAAACACGAGGGGGTACTCCGGTCAAAACAAAATTCAGTTGGTGGTACAGTAACCAAAAAAGGTTGGCAACCACTGCTCTAGTCCTACACCTGTCAATCAACAGATCAACGCATCCTACTGCACACTGCCTATTAATAAGGTGGTAACACAAGACCATTCGGTGCTTTCTGACCTGTTGCATCACCGCCTGATATGGCAACTTCTCAGAATCCGACTAAGGTGCTACAGAGGGTAGTGCGTAAATCCCACTACATCACTGGGGCCAAGCTTCCTGACATCCAGGACCAACACTACTGTTCAACAGTTTGGGTCATTTAGAAATGTCCTTGTTTTTGAAAGAAAAGCACATTTTTTTGGGGTCCATTAAAAGAGCATCAAATTGATCAGAAATACAGTGTAGACATTGTTAATGTTGTAAATGACTATTGCAGCTGGAAACGGATTATTTTTTAATGGACAATCTACATAGGCAAATTATCAGCAACCATCACTCCTGTGTTCCAATGGCACGTTGTGTTAGCTAATCCAAGTTTATGATTTTAAAAAGGCTAATTGATCATTAGAAAACCATTTTGCAATTATGTTAGCAGAGCTGAAAACTGTTGTTCTGATTAAAGCAGCAATAAAACTGTCCCTCTTTAGACTAGTTGAGTATCTGGAGCATCAGCATTTGTGGGTTTGATTACAGGCTCAAAATGGCCAGTGTCAGACACTAGGCGGTGTCAGAGGAAGGCCCAAAACATTGTCAAAGACTCTAGTCACCCAAGTCAGGCCGTATGGCAGGCGGTACCAGAGCGCCAAGTCTAGGTCCAAAAGGCTCCTTAAAAAGCTTCCATCCCCAAGCCATAAGACTGCTGAAAAATGTATCAAATGGCCACCTGGACTATTTACATTGACACCCCCCCCCTTATTCTAACACTGTAGCTACTCACTATTTATAATCTATGCATAGTCACTTTACCTGGCATTTCACAATATGAGGAATGGCCTATAGTGGAGGCTTACGTAGCCTATTACACATGGGAACAGCTAGAAGAGAGGCCAGTGATGTGTGTAGCCAAAGTAAAAAGCTAAATATATTAGGGCTAAAGGCCAAATATTTACCAGTCAAAGTGCACAAAAAAAGTAAACAGATTATGAAATGGCATATCTGTCTGTTCCTCCAGGCTATGCTCAGTGGTGCCCGGGCATGCAACGCTCCACTATTGATTAGGCCTACGTTTTTAACGACACAGCGCAATGTATTCTTACCAAGTGAGTTCACAATTACTTTCTATTAGGCTGTAAACGGTCTTGATGAAGGCTAATGATTAAGCCTGATTACCAACAATGACATGACAGCCGACAGGCAGCAGAAGAGAGATCTGACGGAGTGATTCCAGGAAAATAACCTCTTCCTCAACAAAAATGAAGAAGCCGAGTGTGGACTTCAGGAAACAGCAGAAGGAGCACGCCCCCATCCACATTGACAGGGGCCGCAGTGAAGAGGGTGAAAAGTTACGTTCCTCGCTGTGCACATCCCCGACAACCTGAAATGTTCCATCCACACAGACAGCGTGGTGAAGGCGCAACTGCGCCTCTTTCAACCTCAGGAAGCTGAACAAATTCAGAAACAAGATGCACCGGAGCTCAATTTCGAGTCTCATAGCAAAGGGCCTGTAAAGTAACCAAATGTGGAAAAAGTCAAGGGGTCTGAATACTTTCCAAATTCCCTGTTGTCACCACTAGCCAGCTCCGCCCAGTACCCTGCCCTGAACTTTAGTCACTGTTACTTGCCGGCTACCACCCGGTATGCAACCCTGCCCCCTAGAGACTACAATCCTATGTACATAGTCATTGAAGAGTGGTCACTTTAATAATGTTTGGTTTTTGCCCTAGCACTTCACAGCTGATTCAAATAAATCAACAAGCTTTGATAATTTGAGTCAGCTGTGTAGTGTTTGGGCAAAAACAAAAACGTGCACCGTGTTTGGGAAACACTAGGTTACAGCCTACTGACGTTACAAGTGTGATTCAGAAATTAGGGATAGATTTTTAAATTACAGAAGAATGGATTCACAATGATAATAAATATAAATAAATAAATGTATTAAGTTTCACATTGAATTTATTAAACTACAAAAAATTAAGAATTCTTACATCTGGTGCCACTGCACACACAAACTTGTTAGCTAGGTAGCTCTGGTCCAACGTTAAGCCAACTCTCAAGTTCAAAGACAAAAGCCCTTCACAGAAGCCGCTCCTGCGTAGGTAGTGTAGCACCCCGTATTATCGGCATATTCAACGGCATTTAAGAAATATTACCTTCAACAGTGTTATCTTCAAATCAAACCAATATTTTGTGATAATTGGTGTCGTAAAAATGTTAGCTGGGTTAACAATTAGCATGTTTGACATTTCAGTGGAAATACATTTACATTTAAGTCATTTAGCAGACGCTCTACTCCTATCAGCTTTTTTTATAAGCGTTTATTTATTTTTTTAAATAGGTCCCGCATTAACGGCATACGGTCCCCAGATATTGGCCACCTTACTATTTTGTTCAATTACAAGATATATCCGATTGAGGTTGTTAAAAAAATATAATAATGCTTTTTACAGGTCACCAGCCTCGTATCCAACGTACCTACTAGATAGTTGGCTAGCCAACCAGAAGAAAAATAAATGCCTGTCAACTTTTCACTGCGTAGCCTGGTGCGCCCTCCTGTAGACTTAAGAATGGTTCTCAACCCAGTCTTCTTCATCTTCAGTGTAGGAACCAAATAATGTCTCATATGTTTTACAGACTAATCTTATGTTAAGAAAGTAGATGTGTTTAACACTAACACATGAGTATGAATAATGTAGGTAAAAAAGTAGGATATTAAATTTTGTGGTCTGTTGCGCAGACACATTATACAATACACAGCATGTCCCACAACATATACACACACACACACACACACACACACACACACATACACCTTTTTGAAAACCCTCAAAACCTAACTTGCATAAACTGCAATGAAAATCGGTGGTCAGCTAGCTAGAAGGGTGCCTTCAAATCAAATTTGTCACATATACATGGTTAGCAGATGTTAATGCGAGTGTAGCGAAATGCTTGTGCTTCTAGTTGACAACTCAGTAATAACCAACGAGTAAACTTAACAATTCCAAAACTACTACCTTATACACACACAAGTGTAAAGAGATAAAGAATATGTACATAAAGATATATGAATGAGTGATGGTACAGAGCAGCATAGGCAAGATGCAGTAGATGTATATACTGTACTCGATACCATATGAAATGAGTAATGTAGGCTGTGTAAACAAAGTGGCAGTCAGTCGCAAAATGTACGGTTAGCGTCGGGCCATTTAAAATGTTGAGCTCAAAGTGATTTAATCCTCCAACCGCTGGAGAGTGTCCGAAGTTAAGGGGAAAATCAGCTATAATTATGTGGGCCTAATTCAGATAATGTCATAAGATTCCCAGCGCTTCAAAACAAGCCTCCTCCACCCTCTAGCTCTTTCCCCACCCGCAAAATTACAGTCACATCTTGAGCTTTACACATGTAAAACACTGATTGGTCAAGTAATTTAATTGTCGAGTTCATGTAAAGTCTAAAAAGGAAGGAATAATATAAAACGGGTACTTTTTTGTTAGTTATAACGGGGTCAGTAATTTATTTTGCAGTTCGACACTGCGGAATGGATTGAAAAAAACTAAACGATTGGAAAATAATTGTGGCTCCAACCCCTGGTTTAAAGCAGGCCTTGCAGGTGAAGGCGGTGTGTGTTTAAAGCTATGGAACGCCGTATGGGTCATCGCGTGTCAAAAAAGATACGTCACACACTGTTCTATTATAGAATGTTGTGTGTGTCGAATTTGCATGTGCAAGCCAAGCACCACCATCTCCGTCAAAGCTGTACAATACTGCGTTGCTAATAAGGCATTATTTGTTCAACTGTGTGAGCATTTGAAATTAGATCAGGACCAAAATGACAAGGATCAAAAATGTTTGCAAATAACTGATACAGATGATATTAGCAACTTCTGGGGTAGCTAGCTAGCTTTAGCTTGGTACCTAGCTAGCACCAATACAACCAGCCTGAAAACAAAGACCAGTAGAAACAGCTGTCATTGTCAATATTCTTTGCAATGATTTAGGAATCCATGCGAGTAAGTATTAGCTTGGTAGCCACTTGTTCTTCGATTGAAATAACTAGCTAGCCAGCTACTTCGCCTTGTTGCCCAAAACTAGCGTTACAAGCAGCCATCTAGCTTCATCTGGCTAGTGTGGCTTGACCGGGTTGTTTGTTGTGAAACTAGCCACAATGAGGATTAGACAATAGTGGAATTTGCATTTCGCCATTCAAAATAAATCACTCTTAGAAAGTAGAGGTCGACCGATTAATCGAAATGGTCGATTAATTAGGGCCGATTTCAAGTTTTCCTAACAATCGGAAATCTGTATTTTTGGGTGCCGATTTAAAAAAATTGTTTATACCTTTATTTAACTAGGAATGTCAGTTAACACATTTTTATTTTCAATGGCGGCCTAGAAACGGTGGATAACTGCCTTGTTCAGGGGCAGAATGACAGATTTTCACCTTGTCAGCTCGGGGAATCCAATCTTGCAACCTTACAGTTAACAAGTCCAATGCTCTAACCACCTGCCTTCATTGCACTCCACGAGGAGCCTGCCTGTTACGCGAATACAGTAGAAGCCAAGGTAAGTTGCTAGCTAGCATTAAACTTATCTTATAAAAAGCAATCAGTCATAATCACTAGTTAATAACTACACATGGTTGATGATATTACTAGTTTATCTAGCGTGTCCTGCGTTGCATATTTTATTTATTTACCTTTATTTAACTAGGCAAGTCAGTTAAGATCAAATACTTATTTTTAATGACAGCTTAGGAACAGTGGGTTAACTGCCTGTTCAGGGGCAGAACGACAGATTTGTACCTTGTCAGCTCTGGGATTTGAACTTCCAACCTTCCGGTTACTAGTCCAATGCTCTAACCACAAGACTACCCTGCTGCATATAAATTGATGCAACGCTGGGAGATGATTTAACAAAAGCGCATTTGCGGGGGGAAAAAAAATCAATCATTGGACGACTGTACCCAACCATAAACACCAATGCCTACTGAACGGTTCCGTATTTCACTGAAATAAACGTTTTGTTTTCGAAAATGATAGTTTCCGGACTCGACCATATTAATGACCAAAGGCTCATATTTCTGTGTGTTATTAGGTTATAATTAAGTCTGAGAGAGCAGTCTGACTGAGCGATGGTAGGCAGCAGGAGGCTCATATGCATTCATTCAAACAGCACTTTCGTGCGTTTTGCCAGCAGCTCTTTGCTGTGCTTCAAACATTGCGCTGTTTATGACTTCAAGCCTATCAGCCTGATGGCTGGTGTAACTGAGGTGAAATGGCTAGCTAGTTAGCTGGGTGTGCGCTAATAGCGTTTCAAACATCACTAGCTCTGAGACTTGGAGTAGTTATTCCCATTGCTCTGCAAGGGCCATGGCTTTTGTGGAGCGATGGGTAACGCTGCTTCGAGTGTGGCTGTTGTCGATGTGTTCCTGGTTCGAGCCCAGGTAGGGGCGAGGAGAGGGACGGAAGCTATACTGTTACACTGGCAATACTAAAGTGCCTATAACATGCAATAGTCCAAGGTATATGAAATACAAATGGTATAGAGAAATAGTCCTATAAATACTATATTAACTACAATCTAAAACCTCTTACCTTGGAATATTGAAGTCCCATGTTAAAAGGCACCACCAACTTTCATATGTTCTCATGTTCTGAGCAAGGAACTCAAACGTTAGCTTTTTTACATGGCACATATTGCACTTTTACTTCAACACTTTGTTTTTACATTATTTAAACCAAATTGAACATGCTTCATTATTTATTTGAGGCCAAACTGATTTTTATATTATGTATTACATTAAGTTAAAATAAGTGTTAATTCAGTCGTGTTGTAATTGTCATTATTACAAATACATTTTTAAAATAAGAATGTATAAATCGGTCGACCTCTATCAGAAAGTGATGTTGAAGGTTACAAATTGGTGGAATCATTCCATATTTAGACTAGATAATATTAAACAGGGTTGGACTATTGAAATGTGGAGCAGTGAAATGGGGTATGAGTCTACTCGGTGACACCCAGATGAGCATCGTAGCTCTTATTGCGGGACTTTGACTGTGGGAAATCACCTCCCCAGTCAGCCTATTGTGCATATTGACATTCATATTGCACTGTACAGACTTACCGAAGGATTGGAGATCAATGAAATGGGTCTTCTCAGTACCCAATTGCTTTCTTCCCCCCAAAGCACTCCTCGGAGTTATCAGGCTCCAAAACATACATTGTCAATCAAACGTATTTATAAAAGCTATTTTTTACATCAGCAGATGTCACAGAGCCATTACTTATATTGTTTTTCCTCTGGAATACTGTTCAATACACATAGTAGGTTGACCGGTACAATAAATGTGCCTCAATTCAAAGTTGTTTCAGAGTCCCGCAATAAGAGCTAAGACGCTAATGTTCTCTGGGTGTCACGGAGTCGACTGATACCCCATGTCATTGATCCACCATCCATAGGTTAATGCTGTACAGTGAAATAAGTACGCCACCAATGCAATTCTAAAGTCTAATACATCCAGCGGGATTTCAACAGATGTCAACAATTTGTCATTTGTTTGTATATCGTTTTGCACGATCTATTCCACTATTTGTATTAAAGTGCATCACTTCCATAGAGAGACTTATTTTGAAGGCAAACCGCAAAGTTCACTATTGTGGCTAGCTTCACATAGGTGGGTCCAACCACCATTAATCAAATAAGAACGGTCTTATAAATTAGGGGTATTTCAAATGATGACACCTTGCTAGATAGTTTGCTTGCTAACTATAGCTACTGAAACAGATTGTAATTTTGCTAGCTTTATGACCAGCACTGTCCAGAGCTTGGGGGAAGTGTGTTTGCGCTCGTGCGGCAGGTGCACGAGACAAAATTTTACCAGCATCATAGCATGCGTGTCGTTGAGACATATGAAATACAAGTGATTGTAATAAATGAGTAATAACTACGTAAAAAAAAATGTATGAATGTGTTAAACGATTGTGACATCATTCAGGTCTTGATTGGTCAACAAGTTATTTGACACGCAAAGATTCAAACGGCATTCCATTGCTGCTGGTGGGTATTTGACACTAGGCAAAGACTCAGTTTGAATACATCAGAAAGGACTCACAAATCCACATTGTTTGGATTGGGCAAAGTAATAAGGCAGTGACATTTCTTTCAGCCATCCAATCACTTACAGATTTGTGTTAAATCGCAGGGAAACAAGGGACAGAATGATGGATCAATAATGCATCCTAAAGTAATCTAACAGTGCCACTGTCTGTTAAATCACCAGCCCTGCATGCACCCTTACTTTGCCTATGTCATGCGCAGACTACTCCAATTACAAAAACGCTTGCTGATAAAGTTTCTGTACATGTGCCTAAAATACCCTCTAACGGGATGTGCAAGAGAGATAAAAGCATCTACATTAACCCTGATGTAACCCCCATTACTATAGGACAAAAGTGTCAGAGAGGCAGCCTTGATCATCTTTACGTGACTATAATAACAGCAGTAATGGGAGTCACATTGGGTTAAGAGTGACATTTCCGTAGGTCATAATCACATAAAAGTTCACAAAAATCGCAATCTGTTTCAGTAGGGGGTACTTTAAGTTGTGAAAAACTTTCCAGGCAAACATTTTGGTTGTTTATTTCAAGATAGCGGTATTGCAACCTTTAAAACGGGTTTAGCAAGGAGCGCCAATGTGACATAAGGTCTGTTATAAACTGAGTGGTTCGAGCCTTAAATACTGACTGGCTGACAGCTGTGCTATACCACAGGTATGACAAAATATTTATTTTTTACTGCTAATTACGTTGGTAACTAGTTTATAATATCAGTAAGGCACCTCAGGGGTTTGTGGTTTATGGCCAAAATACAAGCGCTAAGGGCTGTATCCAGTCACTCCGTGTTGCGCATAAGAACATCCCTTAGGTGTGCTATATTGGCCATATACCACACCTCCTCGTGCCCTATTGCTTAAATATACAACGGAGTTCAGCCAAATCAGCATCTAGGACTCAAACTACCCGGTTTATAATGTCATTTAGTAGAAACTTTAGTCCAAAGCAACTTACAACCATGCATGCATGCATGCATTTTTTTTCTTCTCATATGGGTGGCCCCAATGGGAATCAAACCCATGACCCTGATGTTGCAAGTGCCATGCTTTACCAACAGCCACAAAGGACCAGTGAAATTTACTTGTTATATTACTTTGACAGGTCACTGGCAAAGACATGGGCTCTGAATAGGTCAAGCATGCCTCATAAGCAAAACAATGCACCCATCGCATTCTCCACATTTCCATTGTACCTTTCTTTCTGAATAATACACCTAAGGCCTTTCTACTGCCTTTTCCCCTAGTATATTAGCAAGAGGGAGCCTCCGATGTCTTACAAGGACACTGGGGATAAGAGGGAGAGAGACCACTTGATTGTTCAAAACAAATGAATGTCATTCAATGTTGGGGTGTTGGTCGACTCCAATTCAGAACCAAATCAATAACTCCCCCCACGGCATAATGGATCTTATTCAACACCACCAACTCCATTGGCTTTCACAGAAGTTGGGGGCATAGGCCCACCTTTCCAGAACAGGCCATGTCTGCGTGCTATTGACTCAGTGTGCTGGCTAGCCCAGAGCTTAGTAAATGCGATAGCAGCTAGCCTATTAGCCTACTGCTAGCCTATTAGCCTACTGCTAGCCTATTAGCCTACTGCTAGCCTATTAGCCTACTGCTAGCCTATTAGCCTACTGCTAGCCTATTAGCCTACTGCTAGCCTATTAGCCTACTGCTAGCCTATTAGCCTACTAACTGACTCTCAAAGGTTTGTTGTTTCAGGGGAGGGAAATACCAGGCTTTTGCCCTTCTTTGGCGGTGGCGACCTCTCCTCCGTTGGGAAGAGGAAGACAGATAAGGGCGGGGAGGCAGCAGAAGCAGAAAAGGGGCTACTGCAGCGGAGGCAGTAATCTACACACCTCTGGACAATTTGTGCCCAGATTAACTGGAGTGTGACAAACCATGGGCCAGAAAAAAAAAAGAGGTAACGAACACAGGCCGAGTCTGCCGTACAACCTCTTAAAACTCTTACAAAGATATTAAAAACATACACTCTCAAAACACACAGAGGGAAACATAATGAAAACCTTCCCTAGGCTATGACCTCACTGGGCTGTGCGGGGGATGGGCAGAGGGAGTAGAAAAACCAGCCTTTTCTCAATCTTTTCATGTAGCTCTGCCTGCAATCCCTAAGAAAATCATCCCCTGATCCACTATAAGGAAACAATAAAACCCTTTCCAAAACGGCTATCCTTCTGAAACAAAGACCCTTAAAGCTTATCTTCCCATCTTGGTAACAAATCAGCCAATAACCAGCGGAGGGGAACAGATAGAGAAATGCTGTCTCTGTTCGAGGACAAAATGTAACAATGGTTCCTACGTACCTCTGAAGTGCATAAGAGCCACCGGCTGGAAAGGCCCATTGGAATTAGGTGCATCCACAACCATCCTGATTCCAGCTTTATTGCATGTCAACATCTAAACTCGACCAGGAAGGCAATCCACTTAAGGTAAGGGGCCAGCCTCCATTTTAGCACAAAAGCAGATGAGAAAATGAAGCGCTCTGCTGCTGGAGGGAACTGTCTAGTTAGTGACGTCAGCGGTAAGGAGCAAGCCGGTTGGCTGAGCCCAGCCACATAAAGTGACGTGGGCAGGCAGCTCGGAAAGCGGATGTTGATTGGTAAATAGAGAGTAGGGGGCAGGACTTGCAGAGACAATATATTGGTCTGTGATTGTTCAGAACCGTTTTGAGCTTGGCCCTGCCTTCTTTAAGGACTAGGAACTCTACAAATTCACTGTATTCTATTCCAGACATTACTGAATATGACTCCAAGTGCCTAATGGTTGGTAAAATTCTCAATTTGAATGACAAAAGGTACATACATGATGGATTTTTTAAAGATACTGTTAGAAGAAGTAGGGTTTCAGATGTTTTCAGAAGATGGGCAGAGACTATGCTGTCCTAGATTCAGGGGGAAGCTGATTCCATCATTGGTGAGCCAGAACAGAGAAGAGCTTTTGACTGGGCTGAGCAGGAGCTACATTCCTGTAGGGGTGGAAGGGCCATGAGACCAGAGGTGGCAGAACGGACTGCTCGGGTTGAGGTGTAGGGTTTGAGCATAGCCTGAAGGTAGGGAGGGGAAGTTCCTCTTGCTGTTCCATAGGTAAGCACCAATAATATTGTTTAACGTGATTTTTGAATGACTACCTCATCTCTGTACCGCACACATACAGATAATTGTAAGGTCCCTCAGTTGAGCAGTGAATTTCAAACACAGATTCAACCACAAAGACCAGGGAGGTTTTCCAATGCCTGTCAAATAGGGGCACCTATTGGTAGATGTGTGAAAATATAAAACGCAGACATTGAATATCTGTTTGAGCATGGTGACGTCATTAATTGCACTTTGTATGGTGTATCAATACACCCAGTTACTTCAAAGATACAGGCTTCCTTCCTAACTCAGTTGCCGGATAGGAAGGAAAGTGCTTGGGGATTTCACCTTGAGGCCAATGCGGACTTTAAAACAGTTACAGAGTTTAATGGCTGTGATAGGAGAAAACTGAGGATGGATCAACAACATTGTAGTTACTCCGCATTATTAACCTAATTGACAGAGTGAAAAGAAGAAAGCCTGTAAATAATTAAAATATTCCAAAACATGCATCCTGTTTGGAACAAGGCACTAAATTAATACTGACAAAAAATGTGGCAAAGCAATTAACTTTTTGTCCTGATTACAAAGCGTTATGTTTGGGGCAAATCCAACACAACACATCACTGAGTACCACTCCACATATTTTCAAGCACGGTGGTGGCTGCATCATATTATGAGTATGCTTGTAATCGTTAAGGACTGGGGAGTTTTTCAGGATAAAAAAGAAATGGAATTAAGCTACGCACAGGCATAATCCTAGAGGAAAACCTGGTTCAGTCTGCTTTCCACCAGAAACTGGGAGATTAATTCCCCTTTTAGTAGGACAATAATCTAAAACACAAGCCCAAATCTACACTGGAGTTGCTTAACAAGAAGACAGTGAATTTTCCTGAGTGGCCGACGTATAGTTTTGGCTTAAATTTAGTTGGAAAATCTATGGCAAGACCTAGAAAATGGTTGGCTAGCAATGATCAACAAACAACTTGACAGAGCTTGAAGAATTCTGAAAAGAATAATGGGCAAATGTTGCACAATCCAGGTGTGGGACTTACCTTGACAGACTCACAACTGTGAGAAACAAAGTCCCATAAAGGTGACTTCCCTTCTTGTTCGGGTGTCACGAATATATCACCGGTCCGTTGTTCTGTGTTCCTTTGGTTTTGTCTGATTGGTATCACCTGTTTCTTGTTTGGTTGTTAGGGTGGGGGTTTGTTCAGCCCGCTTCTGTTTCGTGCGGGCTTCTTGTTCTGTGTTTGAGTGTATTTTGTTTGTATTTTGGGTTTCGCTCTGTCCGTTATTATTTCTGATCATTTGTTTTCCTACTTTTGTTCATGTTATTTTTCCTGGACATTAAAACGTGTTTTTTCCCACGTCTTTTGCTCTCTGCGCCTGACTCCACACCTCACTCATTTGTCGTAACAGAAGCCCGCACCACAATATGGAGTCAGCAGGAGCAGCGACCACTCCTCTTCCCACTATGGAGGAGAGAGTCCTTCATCACACGTCCATCCTCCATCGACTAGGATTAGCGATGGATCAAATGATGGAGAGGATGGATCGTTGGGAGAGGAATGGGCTCCCTACTACCCCACCGACCCTCCCACCAGCAGCTCTACCATCTCCCCCATCTGGATCTGGTTCCAGCGCTCTGCGCATTACGCCTCCGAGGGAGTACGATGGAGCAGCGACGGGGTGCCAGGGATTCCTGCTTCAACTAGACCTCTACCTGGCCACCGTTCGGCCGGCTCCCTCGGACGAGGAGAGAGTGTGGGTCCTCATCACATGCCTTATGGGTAGAGCCCTGGAGTGGGCTAATGCGGTCTGGAACTGGCCCGACTCAGCGAAGGACAATTACCCGGAGTTCACCCGCCATTTCAGGGCTGTGTTCGATCACCCTCCAGAAGGTTGAGCGGCGGGTGAGAGATTGTTCCATCTCAGACATGGGACGAGGAGCGCGCAGGACTTCGCGCTGGAGTTCCGGACCTTGGCCGCTGGAGCAGGGTGGAACGACAGGGCCCTGATAGACCATTACAGGTGTAGCCTGAGAGAGGACGTCCGCAGGGAGCTGGCCTGTCGGGACACTACACTTAGCCTGGATGGACTGATAGACCTGTCGATCCGGTTGGACCATCTGCTAGCTGCTCGCGGACGTTCTGAAAGGATCCTGTCAGTTCTACCTCCTGACCCTCCTGCTCCTATCCCGATGAAGCTAGGAGGGTCCGCGTCTAGGGAGATCGGAGGAGGAAGCTCCTCCTGTACCAGTTGTGGCCGGAGAGGGCACACGTCTGGTCGGTGCTGGAGGAATTCATCTGGGAATCGAGAAGGCAGGCAGAACACTCCTCGGTCACCCCAGGTGAGTAAGCACCACACTCTCCCAGAGTTTCCTGTTGGTCACATGTTCTTATTAATTTGTTTCTTTGTTTATTGTTTTGTTTATTCTCCTTCTCTCCAGCATAAGGCACTGATAGATTCCGGTGCAGCTGGAAACTTTATAGATCGGACTCGCTCAGAGGTTGAGGATTCCGTTAGTAAAAGTAGACCCCCTTTTCCCGTGCACTCTTTAGATAGTCGACCACTAGGGTCAGGGCTGGTGAGGAAAGCCACAATTTCGTTGGAGATGATTACGCAGGGGAATCACAAGGAGCGAATTAGTTTGTTCCTTATCGATTCACCTGCGTTTCCAGTGGTGCTGGGGATTCCCTGGCTAGCTGTTCATAATCCTACGATTTCGTGGAAACAGGGAACTCTCCAGTGGTGGTCTGATGAGTGTTCAGGCAGGTGTGTAGGGGTTTCCATCGGTGCGACAACGGTGGAGAGTCCAGACCAGGTTTCCACCGTGCGCATTCCAGCTGAGTATGACGATTTGGCTATCGCTTTCAGTAAAAAGAAGGCGACCCAATTACCACCCCATAGGCAGGGGGATTGCGTGATAAACCTCCAGGGTAACGCTGCACTCCCCAGGAGTCATGTGTATCCTTTGTCCCAGGAGGAGACGGTGGCTATGGAAACTTATATCACCGAGGCTCTGGGACAGGGGTACATTCGGCCCTCCATGTCACCTGTCTCTTCGAGTTTCTTTTTTGTGAAGAAAAAAGATGGTGGTTTGCGTCCGTGTATTGATTATAGAGGTCTAAATTCCATCATGGTGGGTTTTAGTTACCCACTACCTCTCATTGCTACGGCAGTGGAATCATTTCACGGAGCACAGTTCTTCACTAAACTGGATCTCAGGAGTGCTTATAATCTGGTGCGTATTCGGGAAGGAGATGAGTGGAAAACTGCATTTAGCACTACTTCTGGCCATTATGAGTACCTCGTCATGCCATACGGTTTAAAGAATGCTCCAGCTA
Source organism: Oncorhynchus masou masou (assembly GCF_036934945.1). Lineage (NCBI taxonomy): Eukaryota > Metazoa > Chordata > Actinopteri > Salmoniformes > Salmonidae > Oncorhynchus > Oncorhynchus masou. Next base: position 49,928,741 of record NC_088232.1, read on the forward strand.
TATTTCAATCTTTTGTGGATGAGATTCTCAGAGACCTGCACGGACAGGGTGTAGTGGTGTATATTGACGATATTTTGATCTACTCCGCTACACACACTGCGCATGCATCTCTGGTGCGCAAGGTTCTTAGATGACTGCTGGAGCATGACCTGTATGTGAAGGCGGAGAAATGTGAGTTTTCCAAACGATCAGTTTCCTTCCCGGGTTATCGCATTTCCAGCTCTGGGTTGGTAATTGAGGGTGACTGCGTAAATGCCGTGCGTAATTGGCCGACTCCGACCACGGTAAAGGAGGTGCAGCGGTTCTTGGGGTTTGCCAATTACTACCGGAGGTTTATCCGGGATTTTGGTCAGGTAGCTGCCCCTATTACCTCACTGCTGAAGGGGGGGGCCGGTGCGTTTACAGTGGTCAGCAGAGGCGGACGGAGCTTTTCGTAAGTTGAAGGCGATGTTCACTGAGGCGCCGGTGTTGGCGCATCCGGGCCCTTCTTTGGCATTTATAGTAGAGGTGGACGCATCCGAGGCTGGGGTTGGAGCGGTGCTCTCACAGCGTTCGGGTGCGCCATCGAAGCTCCGCCCCTGTGCCTTTTTTTCCCGAAGAAACTCGGGCCAGCGGAGCGGAATTATGATGTGGGGGATAGGGAGTTGTTGGCTATGGTTAAGGCCCTGAAGGTGTGGAGACACTGGCTTGAGGGGGCTAAGCACCCTTTCCTTATCTGGACTGACCACCGTAACCTGGAGTATATCCGATCAGCTAGGAGACTGAATCCTCGTCAGGCAAGGTGGGCCATGTATTTCACCAGATTTCGTTTTACTATCTCGTATATACCAGGTTTCCTCAACACTAAGGCCGACGCGCTGTCAAGACTCTATGACACTGAGGACAGGTCCATCGATCCTACTCCCATCATTCCGGCAGCTAAGCTGGTGGCACCAGTAGTATGGGATGTGGACATCGAGCGGGCGCTAAGGGAGGAACCTGCGCCTCCACAGTGACCGGAGGGTCGTAGGTACGTGCCGCTTGCTGTTCGTGATCAATTGATTCGATGGGCTCATTGTCTACCCTCGTCAGGTCACCCAGGTATTTTTAGGACAGTGCGAGGTCTTCAGAGGAAGTACTGGTGGCCCACTTTGAGGAGGGATGTGCGATTCTATGTCTCCTCCTGTTCGGTGTGCGCCCAGAGTAAGGCTCCTAGACACCTGCCACGAGGTTAATTACAACCTCTTCCCGTTCCACAACGGCCGTGGACCCATCTATCGGTGGATTTTCTTACTGACCTTCCCCCCTCTCAGGGTAACACAACGATCCTGGTCGTTGTGGATCGGTTCTCTAAGTCCTGCCGTCTTATCCCATTGCCCGGTCTCCCTACGGCCCTACAGACTGCGGAAGCTCTTTTCACCCATGTCTTCCGGCACTACGGGGTGCCCGAGGATATAGTTTCTGATCGGGGCCCCCAGTTTATCTCCCGTGTATGGAGGGCATTTATGGAACGTCTGGGGGTCTCGGTCAGCCTGACCTCAGGGTATCACCCGGGGGAGTAATGGGCAGGTGGAGAGAGTGAACCAGGAGGTGGGTAGGTTTCTGCGGTCGTATTGCCAGGACCGGCCAGGGGAGTGGGCGAGATATATTCCCTGGGCAGAAATAGCCCAGAACTCACTAAGCCACTCCTCTACCAACATGTCACCATTTGAGTGCGTGTTGGGGTACCAGCCAGTCCTGGCACCGTGACATCAGAGCCAGACTGAGGCTCCTGCGGTGGAGGAGTGGGTGCAGCGCTCTAAGGAGACCTGGAGGGCTGTCCAAGAGTCATTACGCCAAGCTAAGGCAGAAGAAGAGCGCTGACCGTCACCGCAGTGAGGCCCCCGTGTTTGCACCTGGGGACAGGGTCTGGCTCTCGACCCGAAACCTGCCCCTCCGCTTGCCCTGCCGGAAGCTGGGTCCGCAGTGTATAGGGCCATTTAAAGTCCTGAGGAGAATAAACGAGGTTTGTTATCGATTATTACTTCCTTCGTATTATCGTATTAACCCCTCGTTTCATGTGTCTCTTCTCAGGCCGGTGGTAGCTGGTCCCATGCAGGAAGGTGAGGTTCCGGAGGTTCCTCCGCCCCCTCTGGTCATCGAGGGGTCCCCGGCGTACACGATACGAGCTATTCTGGACTCGAGACGCCGAGTGAGGGGCTTGCAGTACCTCGTTGACTGGGAGGGGTACGGTCCGGAGGAGAGGTGCTGGGTTCCGGTGAGGGATATTCTAGAGCCATCTACGTTGAGAGAGTTCCATCGCCTCCGTCCGGATCGCCCGGCGCCTCGGCCCCGGGTCGTCCCAACGGCGTCGGCGCGCTGCGGGAGCTGCGCGTCGGGGGGGGTACTGTCACGAATATTACCGAAGGTGACTTCCCTTCTTGTTCGGGTGGCGCTCGGCGGTCGTCGTCACTGGTCTACTAGCTATCACCAGTCCGTTCTGTGTTCCTTTGGTTTTGTCTGATTGGTATCACCTGTTTCTTGTTTGGTTGTTAGGGTGGGGTTATATATAGTTTGTTCAGCCCGCTTCTGTTTCGTGCGGGCTTGTTCGTCTGTTCTGTGTTTGAGTGTATTTTTTTGTATTTTGGGTTTTCGCGCTGTCCGTTATTATTTCTGATCATTTGTTTTCCTACTTTTGTTCATGTTATTTTTCCTGGACATTAAGGCGTGTTTTTTCATCTTTTGCTCTCTGCGCCTGACTCCACACTCATTTGTCGTAACATAAAGTCAATAACTTGCTTGTAAGCGATGACATTCATATGATTTCAAGTTTTCATAACAAATCGAAAATCTATTTTTGGACTCCGATTTTGCAGATTTTTTTAAATTTTATTTTTATTTTTACACCTTTATTTAACTAGGCAAGTCAGTTAAGAACACATTCTTATTTTCAATGACGGCCTAGGCGGTGGGTTAACTGCCTTGTTCAGGGGTAGAACGACAGATTTTACCTTGTCAGCCTGGGATTCAATCTTGCAACCTTCCAGTTAACTAGTCCAACGCACTAACCACCTGTCTCACAAGGAGCCTGCCTGTTACACAAATGCAGTAAGCCAAGGTAAGTTGTGCTAGCATTAAACTTCTCATAAAAAACAACCAATCATAATCACTAGTTATAACTACACATGGTTGATGATATTACTAGTTTATCTAGCGTGTCCTGCATTGCATATAATCGATGCGGTGCGCATTCGCGAAAAGGACCATCGTTGCTCCAATGTGTACCTAACCATAAACATTAATGCCTTTCTTAAAATCAATACACAGAAGTATATATTTTTAAACCTGCATATTTAGCTGAAAGAAATCCAGGTTCAGGCAATATTAACCAGGTGAAATTGTGTCACTTCTCTTGCGTTCATTTTTAGGGTCAGGGTATATGACACTACACAGTCTATCGGACCAAATTATGAAAGACATGAATTGTACTTTTGAATTCTGTTAAGTCAGCGTGGAAAAGGTGAAAAGATTATTGTTGGGGGGCAGGGCTACCGACGTTAAGGCTAATCTGAAGATGGTGCTGGCTAAAGCTAAAACTGGCGAGTGTAGAGAGTATAGAGATATTGTTATCCACGTCGGACGATGTTAGGATGAAACAGTCAGAGATCACCAAGCGCAACATAGCTTCTGCGTGTAAATCAGCTAGAAAGATGTGTCGGCATCGAGTAATTGTCTCTGGCCCCCTCCCAGTTAGGGGAGTGATGAGCTCTACAGCAGAGTCTCACAACTCAATCGCTGGTTGAAAACTGTTTTCTGCCCCTCCGAAAAGTTAGAATTTGTAGATAATTGGCCCTCTTTTTGGGACTCACCCACAAACAGGACCAAGCCTGACCTGCTGACGGACTCCATCCAAGCTGGAGGGTGCTCTCATCTTATCTACCAACATAGACAGGGCTCTAACTCCTCTAGCTCCACAATGAAATAGGGTGCAGGCCAGGCAGCAGGCTGTTAGCCAGCCTGCCAGCATAGTGGAGTCTGCCACTAGCATAGTCAGTGTAGTCAGCTCAGCTATTACCATTGAGACCGTGTCTGTGCCTCGACCTGCGCAAAACTAAACATGGCGGTGTTCGCCTTAGCAATCTCACTAGGATAAAGACCACCTCCATTCCTGTCATTATTGAAAGAGATCATGATACCTCACATCTCAAAATAGGGCTACTTAATGTTAGATCCCTTACTTCAAAGGCAATTATAGTCAATGAACTAATCACTGATCATAATCTTGATGTGATTGGCCTGACTGAAACATGGCTTAAGCCTGATGAATTTACTGTGTTAAATGAGGCCTCACCTCCTGGCTACACTAGTGACCATATTGCATCCATAAAGGCGGAGGTGTTGCTAACATTTACGATAGCAAATTTCAATTTACCGGTCTTTTGAGCTTCTAGTCATGAAATCTATGCAGCCTACTCAATCACTTTTTATAGCTACTGTTTACAGGCCTCCTGGGTCATATACAGCGTTCCTCACTGAGTTCCCTGAATTCCTATCGGACCTTGTAGTCATAGCAGATAATATTCTAATCTTTGGTGACTTTAATATTCACATGGAAAAGTCCACAGACCCACTCCAAAAGGCTTTCGGAGCCATCATCGGGGACTCAGTGGGTTTTGTCCAACATGTCTCTGGACCCACTCATTGTCACAGTCATACGCTGGACCTAGTTTTGTCCCATGGAATAAATGTTGTGGATCTTAATGTTTTCCTCATAATCCAGGACTATCGGACCACCATTTTATTACGTTTGCAATTGCAACAAATAATCTGCTCAGACCCCAACCAAGGAACATCAAAAGTCGTGCTATAAATTCACAGACAACACAAAGATTCCTTGATGTCCTTCCAGATTCCCTCTGTCTACCCAATGACACCAGAGGACAAAAATCAGTTAACCACCTAACTGAGGAACTCAATTTAACCTTGTGCAATACCCTAGATGCAGTAGCACCCCTAAAAACTAAAAACATTTCTCATAAGAAACTAGCTCCCTGGTACACAGAAAATACCCGAGCTCTGAAGCAAGCTTCCAGAAAATTGGAACGGAAATGGCGCCACACCAAACTGGAAGTCTTCCGTCTAGCTTGGAAAGACAGTACCGTGCAGTACCGAAGAGCCCTTACTGCTGCTCGATCATCCTATTTTTCTAACTTAATTGAAGACAATAAGAACAATCCAAAATTCCTTTTTGATACGGTCGCAAAGCTAACTAAAAAGCAGCATTCCCCAAGAGAGGATGACTTTCACTTTAGCAGTGATAAATTCATGAACTTCTTTGAGGAAAAAATTCTGATTATTAGAAAGCAAATTACAGACTCCTCTTTAAATCTGCGTATTCCTTCAAAGCTCAGTTGTCCTGAGTCTGCACAACTCTGCGTGGACCTAGGATCAAGAGAGACGCTCAAGTGTTTTAGTACTATATCTCTTGACACAATGATGAAAATAATCATGGCCTCTAAACCTTCAAGCTGCTTACTGGACCCTATTCCAACTAAACTACTGAAAGAGCTGCTTCCTGTGCTTGGCCCTCCTATGTTGAACATAATAAACGGCTCTCTATCCACCGGATGTGTACCAAACTCACTAAAAGTGGCAGTAATAAAGCTCTCTTGAAAAAGCCAAACCTTGACCCACATCGGCCCATTGAATCTTCCATTCCTCTCAAAAATCTTAGAAAAGGCTGTTGCTCAGCAACTCACTGCCTTCCTGAAGACAAACAATGTATATGAAATGCTTCAGTCTGGTTTTAGACCCCATCATAGCACTGAGACGGCACTTGTGAAGGTGGTAAATGACATTTTAATGGCATCGGACCGAGCTCTGCATCTGTCCTCGTGCTCCTAGACCTTAGTGCTGCTTTTGATACCATCGATCACCACATTCTTTTGGAGAGATTGGAAACCCAAATTGGTCTACACGGACAAGTTCTGGCCTGGTTTAGATCTTATCTGTCGGAAAGATATCAGTTTGTCTCTGTGGATGGTTTGTCCTCTGACAAATCAACTGTAAATTTCGGTGTTCCTCAAGGTTCCGTTTTAGGACCGCTGTTGTTTTCACTATATATTTTACCTCTTGGGGATGTTATTCGAAAACATAATGTTAACTTTCACTGCTATGCGGATGATACACAGCTGTACATTTCAATGAAACATGGTGAAGCCCCAAAATTGCCCTCGCTAGAAGCATGTGTTTCAGACATAAGGAAGTGGATGGCAGCAAACTTTCTACTTTTAAACTCGGATAAAACAGAGATGCTTGTTCTAGGTCCCAAGAAACAAAGAGATCTTCTGTTGAATCTGACAATTAATCTTAATGGTTGTACAGTCATCTCAAATAAAACTGTGAAGGACCTCGGCGTTACTCTGGACCCTGATCTCTCTTTTGAAGAACATATCAAGACCATTTCAAGGACAGCTTTTTTCCATCTACGTAACATTGCAAAAATCAGAAACTTTCTGTCCAAAAATGATGCAGAAAAATTAATCCATGCTTTTGTCACTTCTAGGTTAGACTACTGCAATGCTCTACTTTCCGGCTACCCGGATAAAGCACTAAATAAACTTCAGTTAGTGCTAAATACGGCTGCTAGAATCCTGACTAGAACCAAAAAATTTGATCATATTACTCCAGTGCTAGCCTCCCTACACTGGCTTCCTGTCAAAGCAAGGGCTGATTTCAAGGTTTTACTGCTAACCTACAAAGCATTGCATGGGCTTGCTCCTACCTATCTCTCTGATTTGGTCCTGCCGTACATACCTACACGTACGCTACGGTCACAAGACGCAGGCCTCCTAATTGTCCCTAGAATTTCTAAGCAAACAGCTGGAGGCAGGGCTTTCTCCTATAGAGCTCCATTTTTATGGAACGGTCTGCCTACCCATGTCAGAGACGCAAACTCGGTCTCAACCTTTAAGTCTTTACTGAAGACTCATCTCTTCAGTGGGTCATATGATTGAGTGTAGTCTGGCCCAGGAGTGGGAAGGTGAACGGAAAGGCTCTGGAGCAACGAACCACCCTTGCTGTCTCTGCCTGGCCGGTTCCCCTCTTTCCACTGGATTCTCTGCCTCTAACCCTATTACAGGGGCTGAGTCACTGGCTTGCTGGGGCTCTCTCATGCCGTCCCTGGAGGGTGCGTCACCTGAGTGGGTTGATTCACTGATGTGGTCATCCTGTCTGGGTTGGCGCCCCCCCCCTTGGGTTGTGCCGTGGCGGAGATCTTTGCGGGCTATACTCAGCTTTGTCTCAGGATGGTAAGTTGGTGGTTGAAGATATCCCTCCAGTGGTGTGGGGGCTGTGCTTTGGCAAAGTGGGTGGGGTTATATCCTTCCTGTTTGGCCCTGTCCGGGGGTGTCCTCGGGTGGGGCCACAGTGTTCCTGACCCCTCCTGTCTCAGCCTCCAGTATTTATGCTGCAGTAGTTTATGTGTCGGGGGCTGGGGTCAGTTTGTTATATCTGGAGTACTTCTCCTGTCCAATTCGGTGTCCTGTGTGAATCTAAGTGTGCGTTCTCTAATTCTCTCCTTCTCTCTCTCGGAGGACCTTAGGACCATGCCCCAGGACTACCTGACATGATGACTCCTTGCTGTCCCCAGTCCACCTGGCCGTGCTGCTGCTCAGTTTCAACTGACCTGAGCCCTAGGACCATTCCATGACTCCTTGCTGTCCCCAGTCCACCTGGCCGTGCTGCTGCTCCAGTTTCACTGTTCTGCCTTATTATTATTCGACCATGCTGGTCATTTATGAACATTTGAACATCTTGGCCATGTTCTGTTATAATCTCTACCCGGCACAGCCAGAAGAGGACTGGCCACCCCACATAGCCTGGTTCCTCTCTAGGTTTCTTCCTAGGTTTTGGCTTTTCTAGGGAGTTTTCCTAGCCACCGTGCTTCTACACCTGCATTGCTTGCTGTTTGGGGTTTTAGGCTGGGTTTCTGTACAGCACTTTGAGATATCAGCTGATGTACGAAGGGCTATATAAATAAATTTGATTTGATTTGTCTATCAACAATGACAAGCCACCGGGGTCTGACAATCTGGATGGAAAATTACTGAGGATAATAGCAGACGATATTGATGATTGGCTGAGAGAAATTGATGATAGAATGATTTGGGGGCTGTCTTGTTAGACTTCAGTGCAGCTTTTACATTGTTGATGATAGTCACTGTGGAAGAACATACAGTGCCTTGTGAAAGTATTCGGCCCCCTTGAACTTTGCGACCTTTTGCCACATTTCAGGCTTCAAACATAAAGATATAAAACTGTATTTTTTTGTGAAGAATCAACAACAAGTGGGACACAATCATGAAGTGGAACGACATTTATTGGATATTTCAAACTCTTTTAACAAATCAAAAACTGAAAAATTGGGCGTGCAAAATTATTCAGCCCCTTTCTCAGTGCAGCAAACTCTCTCCAGAAGTTCAGTGAGGATCTCTGAATGATCCAATGTTGACCTAAATGACTAATGATGATAAATACAATCCACCTGTGTGTAATCAAGTCTCGTATAAATGCACCTGCACTGTGATAGTCTCAGAGGTCCGTTAAAAGCGCAGAGAGCATCATGAAGAACAAGGAACAAACCAGGCAGGTCCGAGATACTGTTGTGAAGAAGTTTCGGATTTGGATACAAAAAGATTTCTCAAGCTTTAAACATCCCAAGGAGCACTGTGCAAGCGATAATATTGAAATGGAAGGAGTATCAGACCACTGCAAATCTACCAAGACCTGGCCGTCCCTCTAAACTTTCAGCTCATACAAGAGAAGACTGATCAGAGATGCAGCCAAGAGGCCCATGATCACTCTGGATGAACTGCAGATATCTAAAGCTGAGGTGGGAGAATCTTTCCATAGGAAAACAATCAGTCGTATATTGCACAAATCTGGCCTTTATGGAAGAGTGCCATTTCTTAAAGATATCCATAAAAAGTGTTGTTTAGTTTGCCACAAGCCACCTGGGAGACACACCAAACATGTGGAAGAAGGTGCTCTGGTCAGATGAAACCAAAATTGAACTTTTTTGCAAAACGTTATGTTTGGCGTAAAAGCAACACAGCTCATCACCCTGAACCTACCATTGTCAAACATGGTGGCAGCATCATGGTTTGGGCCTGCTTTTCTTCAGCAGGGACAGGGAAGATGGTTAAAATTGATGGGAAGATGGATGGAGCCAAATACAGGACCATTCTGGAAGAAAACCTGATGGAGTCTGCAAAAGACCTGAGACTCGGAGATTTGTCTTCCAACAAGACAATGATCCAAAACATAAAGCAAAATCTACAATGGAATGGTTCAAAAATAAACATATCCAGGTGTTAGAATGGCCAAGTCAAAGTCCAGACCTGAATCCAATCGAGAATCTGTGGAAAGAACTGAAAACTGCTGTTCACAAATGACCTCACTGAGCTCGAGCTGTTTAGCAAGGAGGAATGGGAAAAAATGTCAGTCTCTCGATGTGCAAAACTTGAGACATACCCCAACGACTTACAGCTGTAATAAAGGTGGCGCTACAAAGTATTAACTTAAGGGGGCTGAATAATTTTGCACGCCCAATTTTTCAGTTTTTGATTTGTTAAAAAAGTTTGAAATATCCAATAAATGTCGTTCCACTTCATGATTGTGTCCCACTTGTTGTTGATTCTTCACAAAAAAATATAGTTTTATATCTTTATGTTTGAAGCCTGAAATGTGGCAAAAGGTCGCAAAGTTCAAGGGGGCCGAATACTTTCGCAAGGCACTGCATGTGTTATGGCTTTACACCCTCCGCTATAATGTGGATAAAGAGTTACTTGTCTAACAGAACACAGAGGGTGTTCTTTAATGGAAGTCTCAAATATAATCCAGTAAGTAAAGATTCCTGATACTGATTCTTGATTCTAACGACATACCACTGACTGTGTAAAGCCAGAGTTTCTATGTATGCGGATGACTCAACACTTATACACGTCAGCTACTACAGCGACTGAAATGACTGCAACACTCAACAAAGAGCTGCAGTTAGTTTCAGAGTGGGTGGCAAGGAATAAGTTAACCCTAAATAATTCTGAAACTAAAAGCATTGTATTTGGAACAAAACACTCACTAAACCCTAAACCTCAACTAAATCTTGTAATGAATAATGTGGAAATTGAGCAAGGTGAGATGACTAAACTGCTTGGAGCAACACTAGATTGTAAACTGTCATGGTCAAAACATATTGATGCACTAGTAGCTGAGATGGAGAGAAGTCTGTCTATAATAAAGCGATGCTCTGCCTTCTTAACAACACTATCAACAAGACAGGTCCTACAGGCCCTAGTTGTCGCAACTTGGCTACTGTTCAGTCGTGTGGTCAGGTGCCACAAAAAAAGAGACTTAGGGAAAATTGCATCTGGCTCAGAACAGGGCTGCACGGCTGGCCCTCAGAACAGGGCAGCACCGCTGGCCCTTTGATGTACACATAGCTAATATTAATAACATGCATGTCAATCTCTCCTGGCTGAAAGTGGAGGAGCGATTGACTTCGTCGCTACTTATATGTATGAGAGGTATTGACATGTTGAATGCACCAAGCTGTCAGTCTAAACTACTGGCACACAGCTCGGACACCCATACATACCCCACAAGACATGCCGCAAGAAGTCTCTTCCCCAATTCTTCCCATAGTCCAACAGACTATGGGAGGCACACAGTACTACATCGAGCCATGAATACATGGAACTCTATTCCACATCAGGTAACTGACGTAAGCAGTAAAATTTGATTGAAAAAACACCTTACGGAACAGCGGGGACTATGAAGCAACATAAACACACACAGACGTGCGCACACACTCACACACTACTATAGATATGTGGTAGTGGGGGAGTAGGGGCCTGAGGGCACACAATTGTATAAACTGCCTTCATTTTGTTGAACCCCAGGAAGAGTAGCTGATGCTTTGGCAACGGGATAGATAATAAACAGTAACAGCGTATCTGATGAGTCAAAAGAGATTAGTGCAAAAAGGGTATTTACAGATATTCCCGGGTAGCTATTGGTTAACTATTTAGCAGACTTACAGCTTGGGGGAAGAAGCTGTTAAGGGTCCTGTTGGTTCCAGATTTGGTGCATCGGTACTGCTTGCCATGCAGTAGCAGAGATAACGCATCTGTGACATGGGTGGCTGGAGTCTGACAATTTTATGTAGCTCTGCTGTCAGAAGTGTTATCATCAGGACAGTTTGACAGTGAATAACAACTTATGAAACATGGAAATTATTTGTCGTGCATTATATGTTTTAGAAAACCCTATTTAGTCTGCACAAAAAAAATATTGTCTTCTCTACACAAGTGAAAAGAGTAGTGGGAACACTTCAGTTGAGCCAAGTAGCAGAGAACTCACATGCAGGGCATTAAATGCCAACTGACCATTGAAGTTGGAGAGGGTAACTAGACAAGAGTAAATTGTCGTTGTCCTGGTTTCAGCCTCCACCACGTCCTGGTTTCAGCCTCCACCACGTCCTGGTTTCAGCCTCCACCACGTCCTGGTTTCAGCCTCCACCACGTCCTGGTTTCAGCCTACTAACACTTTTCCTCCTCAACCTGCACATTATGCTTTCAGTGTGTTGTCTTGTTTGCTTCTGATCTGGAAATGACAGTCCGATGTGTTTTTATGGACTGTGTTTTATCTTGCCAAAAAGGTTAAAGTGCTGACATTTCATGAGTAGCCAAGCAATAATACACCTGTTAATCAAAACCATAGATTGCAGCGCTGAGATGGCAAGAATAGGGCTGAGTAATGACAATTAGCATGATTACGGATCACATGGATCTCTGAAGAGAGAACTTAACGGTCTGCACCTCTTTCTAATTATACTCTACGAGCCAGGGTTAAGGTTATTAAAGGAGGGCAGCCTACCTGCTGCAATGGAGGAGGGCAGCCTACCTGCGGCAATAGAGGAGGGCAGCCTACCTGCGGCAATAGAGGAGGGCAGCCTACCTGCTGCAATAGAGGAGGGCAGCCTACCTGCGGCAATAGAGGAGGGCAGCCTACCTGCGGCAATAGAGGAGGGCAGCCTACCTGCGGCAATAGAGGAGGGCAGCCTACCTGCTGCAATGGAGGAGGGCAGCCTACCTGCGGCAATAGAGGAGGGCAGCCTACCTGCTGCAATGGAGGAGGGCAGCCTACCTGCGGCAATAGAGGAGGGCAGCCTACCTGCTGCAATGGAGGAGGGCAGCCTACCTGCGGCAATAGAGGAGGGCAGCCTACCTGCTGCAATGGAGGAGGGCAGCCTACCTGCGGCAATAGAGGAGGGCAGCCTACCTGCGGCAATAGAGGAGGGCAGCCTACCTGCGGCAATAGAGGAGGGCAGCCTACCTGCGGCAATAGAGGAGGGCAGCCTACCTGCGGCAATAGAGGAGGGCAGCCTACCTGCGGCAATAGAGGAGGGCAGCCTACCTGCGGCAATAGAGGAGGGCAGCCTACCTGCGGCAATAGAGGAGGGCAGCCTACCTGCTGCAATGGAGGAGGGCAGCCTACCTGCGGCAATAGAGGAGGGCAGCCTACCTGCTGCAATGGAGGAGGGCAGCCTACCTGCGGCAATAGAGGAGGGCAGCCTACCTGCGGCAATAGAGGAGGGCAGCCTACCTGCGGCAATAGAGGAGGGCAGCCTACCTGCGGCAATAGAGGAGGGCAGCCTACCTGCGGCAATAGAGGAGGGCAGCCTACCTGCTGCAATGGAGGAGGGCAGCCTACCTGCGGCAATAGAGGAGGGCAGCCTACCTGCTGCAATGGAGGAGGGCAGCCTACCTGCGGCAATAGAGGAGGGCAGCCTACCTGCTGCAATGGAGGAGGGCAGCCTACCTGCGGCAATAGAGGAGGGCAGCCTACCTGCTGCAATGGAGGAGGGCAGCCTACCTGCGGCAATAGAGGAGGGCAGCCTACCTGCGGCAATAGAGGAGGGCAGCCTACCTGCGGCAATAGAGGAGGGCAGCCTACCTGCGGCAATAGAGGAGGGCAGCCTACCTGCTGCAATGGAGGAGGGCAGCCTACCTGCGGCAATAGAGGAGGGCAGCCTACCTGCGGCAATAGAGGAGGGCAGCCTACCTGCTGCAATAGAGGAGGGCAGCCTACCTGCTGTAATAGAAGAGGGCAGCCTACCTGCTGTAATAGAAGAGGGCAGCCTACCTGCTGCAATAGAGGAGGGCAGCCTACCTGCTGCAATAGAGGAGGGCAGCCTACCTGCTGCAATGGAGGAGGGCAGCCTACCTGCTGCAATGGAGGAGGGCAGCCTACCTGCTGCAATAGAGGAGGGCAGCCTACCTGCGGCAATAGAGGAGGGCAGCCTACCTGCTGCAATGGAGGAGGGCAGCCTACCTGCTGCAATGGAGGAGGGCAGCCTACCTGCTGCAATAGAGGAGGGCAGCCTACCTGCTGCAATAGAGGAGGGCAGCCTACCTGCGGCAATAGAGGAGGGCAGCCTACCTGCGGCAATAGAGGAGGGCTGCCTACCTGCGGCAATAGAGGAGGGCAGCCTACCTGCTGCAATAGAGGAGGGCAGCCTACCTGCTGCAATAGAGGAAACAGTACAGGGTGTGAGCTCCATTGGAAACTGGGTTGGGGTCAATTCCATTGCTGTTCAGTCAATTCAGGAAGTAAACTGACATTTCAGAAATGTAACTAATTAACATAAATCCAAATGAAATTGACCCCAGCCCTGATTTGCTGATATTCTACCACCATAAGAGAAGCATCTCCAATAGGGAAACTCATGAGATGGTATAGGCTAACAGAATACCATCTTGTTCCTTATTTCTCAAGGTGTCTTTCCTAATGCATATGTACGTTCCAATCTACGCTAAAGACCTGGAGCATTAAAGATTAATTTTAGGACTAGACTTAAAAAACATAGGCATTTACCATTCATTTACCATTCATCCAAGTCTCCTGATTGCAGCTTCCAAATGTTCAGTGGGGCAAAAAAGTATTTAGTCAGCCACCAATTGGGCAAGTTCTCCCACTTAAAAAGATGAGAGACCGGTAATTTTCATCATAGGTACACTTCAACTATGACAGACAAAATTAGAAAGAAAGAAAATCCAGAAAATCACATTGTAGGATTTTTTATGAATTTATTTGCAAATTATGGTGGAAAATAAGTATTTGGTCACCTACAAACAAGCAACATTTCTGGCTCTCACAGACCTGTAACTTCTTCTTTAAGAGGTTCCTCTGTCCTCCACTCGTTACCTGTATTAATGGCACCTGTTTGAACTTGTGGACAGGTGTCTTTTATACTGATAACAACCTCAATCAGTCACACTCCAAACTCCACTATGGCCAAGACCAAAGAGCTGTCAAAGGACACCAGAAACAAAATTGTAGACCTGCACCAGGCTGGGTAGACTGAATCTGCAATAGGTAAGCAGCTTGGTTTGAAGAAATCAACTGTGGGAGCAATTATTAGGAAATGGAAGACATACAAGACCACTGATAATCTCCCTCAATCTGGGGCTTCACGCAAGATCTCACCTCGTGGGGTCAAAATGATCACAAGAACGGTGAGCAAAAATTCCAGAACCACACGGGGGGGACCTAGTGAATGACCTGCAGAGAGCTGGGACCAGTAACAAAGCCTACCATCAGTAACACACTACGCCGCCAGGGATTCAAATCCTACAGTGCCAGACATGTCCTCCTGCTTAAACCAGTACATGTCCAGGCCCGTCTGAAGTTTGCTAGAGAGTATTTGGATGATCCAGAAGAAGATTGGGAGAATGTCATATGGTCAGATGAAACCAAAATAGAACTTTTTGGTAAAAACTCAACTCGTCATGTTTGGAGGACAAAGAATGCTGAGTTGCATCCAAAGAACACCATACCTACTGTGAAGCATGGGGGTGGAAACATCATGTTTTGGGGCTGTTTTTCTGCAAAGGGACCAGGACGACTGATCCGTGTAAAGGAAAGTATGAATGGGGCCATGTATCGTGAGATTGAGTGAAAAACCTCCTTCCATCAGCAAGGGCATTGAAGATGAAACGTGGCTGGGTATTTCAGCATGACAATGATCCCAAACACACCGCCCGGGCAACAAAGGAGTGGCTTCGTAAGAAGCATTTCAAGGTCCTGGAGTGGCCTAGCCAGTCTCCAGATCTCAACCCCATAGAAAATCTTTGGAGGGAGTTGAAAGTCTGTGTTGCCCAGCAACAGCCCCAAAACATCACTGCTCTAGAGAAGATCTGCATGGAGGAATGGGCCAAAATACCAGCAACAGTGTGTAAAAACCTTGCGAAGACTTACAGAAAACATTTGACCTCTGTCATTGCCAACAAAGGGTATATAACAAAGTATTGAGAAACTTTTGTTATTGACCAAATACTTCTTTTCCACCATAACTTGCAAATAAATTCATAAAAAATCCTACAATGTGATTTTCTGGAAATTGTTCTTCATTTTGTCTGTCATAGTTGAAGTGTACCTATGATGAAAATTACAGGCCTCTCATCTTTTTAAGGTGGGAGAACTTGCACAATTGGTGGCTGACAAAATACTTTTTTGCCCCACTGTATATGACTTCTAAGTCGTCCGACACAGGTGAATAACATTTAGAGATTTATGACGCCTATCCGTTTAGTGGGGTTATTGGTGCCTGCCAAGTGGGTGAATGTACTGCAACAAGTAAGAACACATAAACCATTGTAGTCTGACATACTGTAACTTTACATTTGTAGGTATTCAAATGTTTTGAGAGAAGCTCCCTGCTCGCCTATCAGATGCGGTTAGTTAGCAGATAGCTAATGACATACATATAAATGATAAGTTATTTGCCAGGGAATAGTGGACTGTCAACAATACATAGTGATGCGGGGGGGGGGGCAGTCCTGTACAGCCACAGTGCAGTCCTTAAACATGTCAGGTGTGATTTGTGTGATGACATTAAAAGGTTTGGCTTGCTCAGACATGCTCCGGTTGCTCCCACCTTTGCTTAGAGTGGTTACTGCAAAACAAACCAAGGACAACACCAATGCCTTTGTGTTGTCTGGTAGAGAAAAACAATATCCATACTGGCGTCTAAGTGTAGAATGCATGGTCAATACACTGCTTCTCTGTACGTAGTAAGATATGCTAGTAATGTTGGATCAGTAGGAAGGAGAGTTGTGTTTGTGGTCTGGGGGGGGACAAAACATGTTGTGCTCTGATATCCATATTAGCATTGGCTACAACTTGGAATGCAATGCCAATACACTGCATTCTATGTAGTATGCTATTGTATGGATATTGGCACAGAATCAAGCACTGTTTAAACACGGTTTAAGCTTTGAACGTTCCTGGTTGATCGTGTACGACCAACATAATTCCTCTATAGAAAAGTAATACCTATGTTTATGGTTCTTTGTTGTCAATCAATCAGTCATTCAACCAATCAATGTCTTTCTTCTGCGGGTAAGAAGAAGGGACCCACTGGGCTCAGATAAAAACAAAAATACAAAATTCCCTTAAGTTGATGACTTGTTGCCAAATCCAATCAGTTTACCATTCAACGTCATCACGTATACTTTTTGGTCTGAAATGACGCGGAAACAACATTGGTTAAATCAATTTGTTTGGCCCCAATGGGGAGCGCACTGTAGGATACTTTTCTGAAAGCAAACGATCTTGTCTGTAATGCTCTGTGTAAACAAATGAGTCATGTAAAGGTGTAAACCTCAACCCCCTATATCTCATCGAGTGCATCACACAGGTAAGACCAAACAACAACTGCCAAGTATCGGTATAAAATCACTCAGTCAGTCCTTTCAATCACTGTTGGTGGGCAGCATGTTGAATAGTACATCATGTCACTCTGCTCCCTCGAACATTACATAACAATCTATACTTAAAATTATTTAACATTTTTATTAAAAAAATAATAAATGGAAACAAAACAGTGGAAATAAAGGATTTTTATCTAGATTTGCGGAGAGTCTATTTCTCAGGTTAATTATTTCCAAGAAGCAATACAGGGCCCTATACCGAAAGCATCTCAGAGTAGGATTGCGGATCTATTCATTTTTATCTAAAAAAAGCTAAACTGATCCTAGATCAGCACTCCTACTCAGAGACACTTTGTGGATATGGGCCCTGGGCCCATATATGTGCTGAGATATGATCTGAATAGCAAAACTGATATTAACGAATAACATTATATAAACAAGAGGGCAGCTGATACTAGATCAGCACTCTATTTTGTAATTTGTTTAATTTTATTGAATATTAAAACATACAAATATACCTGCAGTGAAGCCGCTCAAGATTATATTACATTCAGTCATCTAACAGACCCATCTAGAGTGATCCACAGAAGCAAACATGGTCAACACTCTTACCTTAACTGTGCCGATTCCATAGTGGCACCAATCCCACTAATGACCGATCTTTGTCTCAAGACTCCATTTGAATCACTGTTACCCAAGACATGATGTGCAGTCCCTCTCTAGGGACTATCTGTTTCTTCAAGATAAGACTTGAGATACAGTTGAGTGCAGATGATTAGCATTGGCCATAGACATGAACTGCCATCCGCTATGGTCTAAATAATGTAGCACGCTAAGTCCTGAAGGTTAAAAAGCTGGTTATGAGAATCCTAGGAGCCTATGAATTGTTAATATGACCTCCCCTGATCCTAATAGGTCAGAACTAACGGTGCTACGCTAATGTCATGCATGTGATTACCGGTAAACACAGAATGTGTGAGCCCTTGAGACATATTGAACTGAACTGTACAATGATAAACTGAGAACAGTGAATATTTAAGAGGAGTCACTAACTTCTTGTCCTACTCCATTTCTAAAACGTCATCTTTGAGGCCATATTGGAAGTGAGAGAGTGTTTGTTTGGAACCACACTCTTGTGATAAGTAACCTTGCCTGAGACCTGAAGACTTACATTGGCTCCCTAAGCTAATACCTAGGCTTTAGCTCAGTGGGCTAACACAGTCTTGTTAACTCGGAGACTTTGAACCAGCCGAGTCTGTCACGTGTACTGTACATGTGCACCTCAAGAGTACCTTTAATAGCAGGCAGCGTCTGCAGCTTCCTATTGGTGCTGATGGGGAAGGCAGACGCACTCAGCCTCCGCTCCCTCTTGACTGCTGAGTTTGAGCCAGGTTTCACCCTCAGCAGCTTGGTGTTAGGCGGCTGCGCGCTCTTCTTATTGGAACCCTGTGGAAACAAGAGTCGCAAAGCGAGGGTTCCCGTTACTGGCCAGCAGTTTCCTGCCCAAGGAAGCCAGGGATCACAATTACCCAAATTGTTTCCACAGGGAGGAGTCAGTGATGATGTGGAGTTGTGGTTAAGGGTCACGTTCCTCTTCCAAATCAGATGTTTCCCTGGGAGGGAACCTGATCGGAGGTGCTGTGTGTGTGTATACGGTCTCTGTTGACACAGGGTGTGTAATGGAGTCCCACAGAGACAGATAACTGATAGAGCTGTACAGGCAGTGATAGTGGCATCATGCTGTCTGTCTGTCTGACTGTCTGTCTGCCTGTCTGCTGTCTTGCTAACATTGACAAGGTAATCTGGAAACCATACCTCATATTGTTCCTTTGTTAAATGAGAGCATATGTTTCCCAATAATCTCCATTCAAACTTTGATTAGGTGAATGTTGAATGCAGCTTTAAAGCCTGGTGGGGTGGCGATGGACATTCTCATGAAGTATAGCACATCAGCCACCATTTTGATGGATACTGCTTAAAAATTCAAAAGGCACTCGCACATCTGAGCAATCTTTGTTGCAGGTGCATGGTAACAATTGAATAAGATGAGAAAAAGAAGAAACCTGCACACTGCTCTTGCTAGTATCACGGTTCTTTATTACGCTTTCCGTATCGGCCTCAAGGCCTTCGTCAGAACTCAGAAACACCTCAAATGACTTAGTACTGCTTCTTACTTTATCATAATCCAAAAAAACATGAACTTGAATGATTATCTCAAGGTTCAAAAGTTGTCTGGAAGTGTAAATTATGAATATGGACAGAGTTGTTCTCATGTCACCCTCTGCAATATCCTGGGCGTATTTTCCAGGTAGTGATAACCACAAAACACACCCCAGATAAAAATCTGTATTACTATGCAATAAATGCTATATGATACACAATAATATTTGTTTAACAGTGACAACTGTGTGTTATCAATATCATATCACTTCATTGTGACTACAGATAAAAAAGAAATAACAGTCAATAGGCTTGCTGCTACGATTCTCTTCTAATCAGTATTCATGTTCACGTTGGTGTGGTAATTATACAGCACAAGAGCCTCTTGGTCAAGGGACTTAGCTCTGCTTCCTCATGCTGTTTCAGCAGATATACATGTGTTTTAAGTCTAAATAAATACTACAGTACCATACTGTAGGACCATACGGATGGACTGTAGACAGCCAGGCGTGACTGTCTACTTCTAGTCAGTACCTAACAGTCGATCAATTGACAGTGTATTAAAAAAACACTTACAATGCATAACACTAATATTGATTAGTAGGTTTTCTAAGACCTCTGCATGCCAGAGGAACCCTGAGGCTTTGTTCCAAATGGCACCTTTTCCCTATTTAGTGCACTACTTTTGGTTAGAGCCTTATATGCCCCCGTGCACTAGATAGGGAATAGGGTACCATTTTGGAAACACACTGACAGTGTATTTATAGAGCCAGAAGTCTGAAGCTAGAAAGGCTCTAAAAAGGTGAAAGAGGATTCATGACATCTCTCATTAGAACGGTTTGTTCTTTCCACTAACCCCAATTAACCCCAGATAAAGTCATATATTCCTTAGCTCATTGAGTACTTGTACAGCTTCCCGAAAAGACCTTTGCCTATTTTAGAAGAATCCATGCAGTTTGTTTCACACATGAGTGTAAAAGTCAATTGATTTTCACCTTGCTTGATAAGTACTTGATGGGTGTAGATAGAATATAACAGAACAAAACAAAGATGGGCCCAACACTGTTTTCAAATCAAAAGGTTCATCAGTATCATTGTTCATCAGTACTTTCCAACTTTTTCTTAGATTTCTTTGACGTATGGTGGCAAAACTAAGAAAATACAGGTTGGACTGCTTCCTACCTCATGGTCAGAGTTGGAATGTCCATTTTTGCATCCAGGTTTGCTTGATTTCACAGGCTTGGAAGATTCCTACATAAGACAGACAAACTGTGTGAGTGACAGTAGGGCCAGGTTAGATAAACAGATAGATAGATCTGGCAAAAAAGTATTTGAATCAGTTAGAGAACACATTGCCCTTTATGGTTGTGAGGTCTGGGGTCCACTCACCAACCAAGAATTCACAAAATGGGACAAACACCAAATTGAGACTCTGCATGCAGAATTCTGCAAAAACAGTGTACAATGTAAAACACCAAATAATGCATGCAGAGCAGAATTAGGCCAATACCCACTAATTATCAAAATCCAGAAAATAGCCTTGCTATTGAGAGAGGCTGCTGTTGGCAGACCTGGCTCTCAAGAGAAGACAGGCTATGTGAACACTGTCCAAAAAAATGAGGTGGAAACTGAGCTGCACTTCCTAACCTCCTGCCCAATGTATGAGATTACACAGTCCCACAAAGAATTTAAAAACAAATCCAATTTTGATAAACTCCCATATTTATTGGGTGAAATACGACAGTGTGCCATCACAGTAGCAACATTTGTGACCTGTTGCCACAAGATAAGGGCAACCAGCAGTGGTGTAAAGTACTTAAGTAAAAATACTTTCAAGTAATTCTTAACTTGTTTTTGGAGGGGTATCTGTGCATTCCTAAAGAAAATAATGTATGTTTTACTCCATATATTTTCCTTGACATCCAAAAGTACTTGTTACATTTAAATGCTTAGCAGGACAGGAAAATAGTCAAATTCACACAGTTATCAAGAGAGCAACTCTGGTCATCCCTACTGCATCTGATCAAAATACTTTTACACTTTTACTCAAGTAGTATGTCACTGGGGGACATTTACTTTTACTCAGGTAATACTAAACTCAGCACTGTCAACTGCATTTATTCTCAGCAAACATAACATGTAAATATTTGTATGAACATAAGATTCAACAACTGAGACATAAACTAAACATATATCCACAGACATGTGTCCCTGAACAAAGGGGGGGGTCAAAATCAAAAGTAACAGTCAGTATCTGGTGTGGCCACCAGCTGCACTAAGTACTGCAGTGCATCTCCTCCTCATGGACTGCACCAGATTTGCCAGTTCTTGCTCTGAGATGTTACCGCACCCTTCCACCAAGGCACCTGCAAGTTCCCGGACATTTCTGGGGGGAATGGCCCGAGCCATCACCCTCCGATCCAACAGGTCCCAGACCTGCTCAATGGGATTGAGATCCGGGCTCTTCCCTGGCCATGGCAGAACACTGACAATCCTGTCTTGCCGGAAATCACGCACTGAACAAGCAGTATGGCAGGTGGCATTGTCATGCTGGAGGGTCATGTCAGGATGAGCCTACAGGAAGTGTACCACATGAGGGAGGATGTCTTCCCTGTAACGCACAGCATTGATATTGCCTGCAATGACAACAAGTTAAGTCGGATGATGCTGTGACATACTGCCCCAGACCATGACAGACCCTCCACCTCCAAATCGATCCCATTCCAGAGTAACGCTCATTCCTTTGACGATAAACACAAATCCGACCATCACCACTGGTTAGACAAAACGGCGACTCGTCAGTGAAGAGCACTTTTTACCAGTCCTGTCTGGTCCAGTGACGGTGGGTTTGTGCCCATAGGCGACGTTGTTGCCGGTGATGTCTGGTGAGGACCTGCCTTACAACAGGCCTACAAGCCCTCAGTCCAGCCTCTCTCAGCCTATTGCGGACAGTCTGAGCACTGATGAAGGGATTGTGGGTTCCTGGTGTAACTCGGGCAGTTGTTGTTGCCATCCTGGATCTGTCCCGCAGGTGTGATGTTCGGATGTACCGATCCTGTGCAGGTGTTATACATGGGCTGCCATTGTGAGGATGATCAGCTGTCCGTCATGTCTCCCTGTAGCACTGTCTTAGGCGTCTCACAGTACAGACATTGCAATTTATTGCCCTGGCCACATCTGCAGTCCTCATGCCTCCTTGTGTAACCAATGTGAAATGGCTAGCTAGTTAGCGGTGTGCGCGCTAACAGCGTTTGTGGCGCGATGGGTAACGATGCTTGATGGGTGTCAGTTTTCGATGTGTGCAGAGGGTCCCTGGTCCGAGCCCAGGTAGGGCCTATATTGATGCTGTTGACCCGGGTTGCTGGGGGGGGGGGGGGGGGTGGAACCGATATGAAATGGCTAGCTAGTTAGCGGTGTGCGCGTTAAGTGTTTCAATCGGTGATGTCCCTCGCTCTGATACCAGAAGTGGTTGTTCCCCTTGCTCTGTGGCTTTTGTGGCACCGATGCTTCATGGGTGTCAGTTGTTGATGTGTGCAGAGGGTTCCTGGTTCGAGCCCGGGGAGGGGAGGAAGCTAAACTGTTACATTGATGCTGTTGACCCCGGATCACTGGTTGCTGCGGAAAAGGAGGTCGTCAAAAGGGGGGTGAGTGTAACCGATGTGAAATGGCTAGCTAGTTAGCGGTGGTGTGCGCTAATAGCATTTCAATTGGGTGACGTCACTCGCTCTGAGACCTGAAGTAGTTGCTCCCCTTGCTCTGCAAGGGCTGTGGGTTTTGTGGAGCGATGGGTAACGATGCTTTGTGGGAGGCAGTTGTTGATATGTGCAGAAGGTCCCTGGTTCAAGCCCCGGTAGGGGCAAGGAGAGGGACGGAAGCTATACTGTTACACTTGCAGCATGACTCAGACATGTTCACGCAGATGAGCAGGGATCCTGGGCATCTTTCTTTTGGTGTTAAGAGTCAGTAGAAAACCTCTATTGTCCTACGTTTTCATAACTGTGACCTTAATTGCCTACTGTATAAAAGCTGTTAGTGTCTTAACGACCGTTCCACAGGTGCATGTTCATTAATTGTTTATGGTTCATTGAACAAGCATGGGAAACAGTGTTTAAATCTTTTACAATAAATATCTGTGAAGTTATTTGGATTTTTAAGAATTATATTTGAAAGACAGGGTCCTGAAAAAGGGATGTTAATTTTTTTCTGAGTTTATTAGGTACTTTTTCCACCACTGACAACCAGTGAAGAACACACCATTGTAAATACAACCCATATTTATATGTATTTATTTTCCCCTTTGTACTTTAACTATTTCCACATCGTTACAACACTGCATATAGCCATAACATGACATTTAAAATGTCTATACTGTTCATTTGATTGTTTATTTAACTTTAGTTTGTTATCTATTTCACTTGCTTTGGCAACATGTTTCCCATGCTAATAAAGATCCCTTTAAATTTAATTGAATTGAGAGACTCATTCAATAACCAATTAGGCTATTTCACCTATGAATCCTAACAGTTTTGTTATTCAATCATATCTGTACATCTAGCCTACTCACCTTATATTTATTCCCTTTATTCGGCATTTTTAGGCGAGGAGTCGGAGCCCCCCGTCCTTCTGAAAACTCCGTTCGCTCCCTCAATGCCTCTGATCCCTCCGTGAGACAAAAGTAGCCCACACCTCTGTTTTCGTCCATAGAGGTTTGAGTCGTTGACTTCGGTCATGTGACTTTAAAATCCATCCACACAGCTCTCCACTTCATTTACCGTCACTGCCTATGGTTACTGCACTGTCATAATCCTTAACGACCTTGTGCCAACTCAATAGGTGTGTCAGACAGACTGTGATAGGCTATAATATCAAGCTCGTCCGTAGTAAATTTGCGATATGTCATAAAACGACAGGGATTTCAGTTTATTCACATCAAAATATATTAATAGAAGATAAGAGAAAGGACATTTGATTTAGTATGTGCCTAGATAAATATAAACCTGTCTAAAATAGTTTAATTGAAATGTTTTCTGTGACTGACACATTCTTGAATAGCAATACCGCCCCCTAGTGGTACAATTAGCTTGTAAATGCTCTTTCTGAACCCGCATTTGCTCAAAGATTGTTTTATCACAGAAGCATATGAATTTTCGCGAAAATCTAGTTGTTTCTTGTTCCAAATATACCACAAAGGTTAGGCAATACTGTAGTTTAGGTTACTATTAGTTTTCAGGCAGTAAAACAATGAGTTTATCAGCCAACTCCCATTTCCCCCCCCTTCAGACAAAAGTTGAGACCGGTCTGAATTGCATTGTGGGTAGCATTGTAGTTTTATGGGACATTTCCATCGACTTAAAGCTTCAAATTCGTCATCTGGTACTACAAATACCAGCATGCACTGCATGAATACGTCTGAAGGGTAGCGAATGTACCGCCGCATTGACACGTTACCAGTTGATGTGGTTTGACCAGACGCTTCTTTGTTCAGTCTACGACCGACTGTTGGTCGTTATTTCGGAAAATGTCGGACGGTGGTGGGGGCGACGATAGCTCCGGCACCATGGAGGTGTCTACTGCCGTACAAACGGTTGCTGATGCCGCGGTGCTGCAGAAGCATATTCGTAAACTTGTCCCTCTGCTCCTGGAAGATGGCGGCGATGCTCCGGCCTCCTTGGAAACCGCCCTAGAAGAGAAGAGCTCCATAGAGCAAATGAGGAAGTTTCTTTCGGACCCCCAAATTCACACCATTCTGGTTGAGAGAAGCACACTCAAAGGTCAGTCTGATTCAACTAAGGTAGTTAGTTAACTAACTAGCTAGCTAGTTTTAGAAATTGCTAGCTAATTGTTTAATAAAAATAAATACAAAAATTGCTAGCTAATAGACTGCACCTTCGTAGGCTACATCTTAACGTTATCTAACCAGTCAAATGAAATGTACTCATGCTGCTGCAGCATCCGTCAGAGGATTCCTCTCACCCAAACATTTACCAGCGGTTTAAGTAGCTAAGTTAAAATGTCAGAGGTACAATCTTATAGAAAATACAAGGCAGTCTTGACTGCCAAAAGCAGATAACGTTTACAGTGGATGCGCAGTTCAATGAACGGCTCCGTTGTTCTATAGTTTTGCCCTCAGCTAAAGGATCATGTGAAAATCAGGCTCATGTTAGTCCTAGACCACTGTGCCAGATAGAAATGCCATTTCAGTCACACACGCACGTCTATATTCCTTTTATCATCTAGGCGTGGCACACTTAACTAAGGAAATTAGTTATGTGCTTATCATATAGTTATCTGGCTACAGTGATGAGTGATGAGGAGTAGAACTGTCTCCATTTCGAGTGATGCACAGACAGAAAGTGAATATCTATATGAATGCTGCAATGCAGATTTTTATCTCTAGCAGCAGTGAGTGACCTCATATTGCAGGGAGGGGAGAACAAAAGAGTTGAGTCATTTCTGAAAGCAGTGTCATGCGCTCAGTCGGGTTGGGCGATTTTACGAACGTATCATCTATCTACAAGGTTTGACAGCCATCGTCGATAGGCAATTTTACGAATGCGTCATCTATCGACGACGTTTGACAGCCATCGTCGATGGTGAAAACATCGTGATGTCATCAACATATTTGAACTTGACTGCACCTCCGAAGTCTGGCAGAGCACCACATGTGTGGTAGTTAGACTATTAGCATAATGCAAGAGAACCGTGACTTAACTAGTTAAATAAAAAATAAAAAATATTGTAAAGAGAGCGGGGAGGGCAAAATGTCAGCGACTGACATGTCCCCCCCCCCCAATGTCGGATGATCTTGGGCCTTTTCAACTTCGTTGTCTTGGCTATTGTTTTGTTTTTTATTATTGTTTATTGAAATTGACTCGACCATGCCAACAAATTGGGGGGACATTCTTTCCCATTGACCCCAATTGTTAACATTTTTGTTTTGTGATGTTGTTTTTGTTATACAGAAATTGCAAAGCATGCTGAAAAATCTACTGTTCAATGTACATGTAACCAGGTTTAAAAAAATCAAACTACAGTTCACAATGCTCCCATGAAATGAAAAAGACCTTGCGAGAAGAACCCTGTGCTGTGGCTTCAGGTTATTAGGTGTGGGAGAGTAGGGGAGATGTGAGCACCCAGCGTCCAAGTAGGCTTTACTTAGCTATGTGTATGGAAAACATTTCACCACCGGTAACAGGCTGACAACACTGCTCGTGTCGCGTGCTCAAGCGTTGCAAAATAAATTCAGAAATCTATGTTATTCTATTATTGCACCCACACTGCTCGCGTCTGCTTTGCCAAGGGATAAAAATAGAAATCAGTTATATTTCTGATGCAGATTGCGCTGCAAGTCCTGCCTCTCTCATCTACTCATTGGTTAATAGAAGCAGGTACCCACGTGCCATTTCCTCATTGGTTATACCCACGTGGGTGACTGAAAGATGAACGAGGTCAGTGGCGATAATGCACCTAATTTATGAAAGTTGCCAATCCCAATATAAAGTCAAGGGAAGAAAAGGCCTGGAAGGAAGAGATGACTAGAAACAATTTGGTTGACCATTTTTAAGTGTGGATTAATTGGAGGAGTAGAGGACCTTGTGCATTTCAGGTAAAATAACAGTTCAATGTTGATATCCCAGGACAAATTAGCTAGCAAGTGCAAGCTAACTAGCTAAATTGCCATATGTTTAATGCTTTTCGACCTGTCCCCAAATTAATATAATTGGTTCAGAGTGTTTTGATATTGTAACCTGCATGTCATGATCACGTTTGGTGTGGGAGGACAAAATAAGTGTATGCACAATGGCGCACGTGCGCAGCCTGTTTGGGTTTCGTGTAAGGCTGTGTCACTACCGGATTCGGTGGCGCACAATTTGGCCCAGCGTCGTCCGGGGTAGGCTGTCATTGTAAATAAGAATTTGTTATTAACCTTTTCTAGCGGAACCCCTCACACATTCCCCTGCAAATGCAGCGCGAGAAATTAAAAACTTAAATTAATTTTTTTTTTTTTTTTTTTTTTTTTTTACTTTCACACATGAACAAGTCAAATACAGCAAATGAAAGATAAACATCTTGTTAATCTACCCATCGTGTCCGATTTCAAAAATGCTTAACAGCTAAAGCACAACACATGATTATGTTAGGTCATAGCCACGTCTTAAAAACACACAGCCATTTTTCCAGACAGAGATAGGAGTCACAAAAAGCAGAAATATAGATAAAATGACCCTTGATCTTCATCAGATGACACTCATAGGACATGTTACACAATACATGTATGTTTTGTTCGATAATGTGCATATTTATATCCAAAAATCTGTTTACATTGGCACGTTACGTGCAGTAATGTTTTGATTCCAAAACATTCGGTGATTTTGCAGAAGTACTCATGATAAACCATGATAAAAGATAGACTTCTCCTTAATGCAACCGCTGTGTCAGATTTCAAAAAAACTTTACGGAAAAAAGCATAATCTGAGAACGGCGCTCAGAGCCCAAAACAGCCAGAGGAATATCTGCCATTTGGAGTCAAGAAAAGCTGGAAGTAACACCATAAATATTCACTTACTTTTGATGATCTTCATCTGAAGGCACTCGCAGGAATACCAGTTCGACGACAAATGACTTTGTTCCATAAAGTTCCATCATTTATGTCCAAATAGCCACTTGTTGTTAGCGTGTTCAGCCCAGTAATCCATCTTCATGAGGCGCAGGCACTTCGTCCAGACAAACTCAAAGTTCCATTACAGTCCTTTAGAAACATGTCAAACAATGTATGGAATCGATCTTTAGGATATTTTTTACATAAAACATCAATAATGTTCCAACAGGAGAATTCCTTTGTCTGAAGTAAAGCACTGGAAAACAGTTGTTATGTTACAGCCTTATCCTAAAAATGATTAAATCGCCTACACAGAATACCCCATAATTACAAAGCAAAAACTGGTTTAGACATTTCCACAAAAAAATGACTGAAATATCACATTTACATAAGTATTCAGACCCTTTTCTCAGTACTTTGTTGAAGCACCTTTGACAGAGATTACAGACTCGAGTCTTCCTGAGTATGACACATGCTTGGCACACCTGTATTTCGAGAGTTTTTCCCATTTTTCACTGCACATCCTTTCAAGCTTTGTCAGGTTGGATGGGGAGTGTGGCTGCACAGCTATTTTCAGGCCTCTCCAGAGATTTTCGATTGGTTTCAAGAGCGTCCTCTGGCGGGGCCACTCAAAGACTTGCCACAAAGCTACTCCTGCTTTCTCTTTGCTGTGTGCGTAGGTTCGTTGTTCTGTTGGAAGGTGAACCTTTGCCCTGTTTGGTTTTCATCAAGGATCTCTTTGTACTTTGCCCCGTTAAACCTTTCTATTGATGCTGACTAGTCTCCCAGTCCCTGTCGCTAAAAAAACATTACCACAGCATGCTGACACCACCATGCTTCACCATAGGGATGGTGCCAGGTTTCCTCTGGATGTGACGCTTGGCATTCAGGCCAAATAGTTCATTCTTGGTTTCATCAGACCAGAGAAGCTTGTTTCTCATGGTCTGAGAGTCCTTTAGGTGCCTTTTCGCGAACTCCCAAGCGGCCTGTCATGTGCTCTTTGCTGAGGAGTGGCTCCTGTTTGGCTACTCTACCATAATGGACGGATTGGTGGAGTGCTTCTGCAATGTTCTCCCGTCTCCACAGAGGAACTCTGGAGCTCTGTCAGTGACTATCGGGTTCTTGGTCAACTCCCTGACCAAGGCCCTTCTCCCCCGATTGCTCAGTTTGGCTAGCGTCCAGCTCTAGGAAGAGTCTTGGTGGTTCCAAACTTTTTCCACTTAAGAATGATTGAGGCCACTGTGTTCTTGGGGACATTCAATGCTGCATACATTTTTTGGTACCCTTCCCCAGATCTGTGCCTCGACACAATCCGGTCTTGGAGCTCTACGGACAATTCATTCGGCCTCATGGCCTGGTTTTCGCTCTGACATGCACTGTCAACTGTGGGACCTTATATAGACAGGTATATAAACCAGTCAAAAGTTTGGACGCCTACTCATTCAAGGTTTTTTTTTCTTTTTTCTACGTTGTAGATTAATAGAGAAGACATCAAAACTATGAAATAACACATGGAATCATGTAGTAACCAAAAGTGTTTTATATTTGAGATTCTTCAAAGTAGCCACCCTTTGCCCTGATGACAGCTTTGCACACTCTTGGCATTCTCTCAACCAGCTTGACCTGGAATGCTTTTCCAACCGTCTTGAAGGAGTTCCTACGTATGCTGAGCACTTGTTGGCTGCTTTTTAGGGATGCGCGGTATGTCGGTGAACATATCAGTTTTGGCCCAATGTCTAGTTTAACACCGACGTCAAAGCTGACGTGCATACTTACATGATGCTATGTAAAATGTTGCGCTACACCTGCAACACAGCATTCCTAACCTAGCCCACAATGTCTGCTGTGTGGATCAAGCAGTGAAGTCGAGCAGTAATTTTTAAAGATTGACACAATTTCAGCGAGACAACTCAAAGGCAAAATCCATTAACGCCAAGATAATGGAATTCATTGCACTTGACAATCAACCGTTCTCTGTTGTGGGTGATGTTGGCTTTTGCGACTGGTCGAGCCCCGGTACACACAAACGTTACCAAGTGCGCTATTGTTCAGATGTTGCCCTACCGGTGTTACACAGCGTCACTGTTATTAGCTTCACAACATACTGTGGAACGTCGTTTTGGGTCTTTGTGTGTTAAAGATACACGTCAAATAACAGTTCTATTATAGAATGTTGTGTGTTCTGAATTTGCAAGGCAAGCGCCACCACTACTATCCGTAGCACTTTCAAAGCTCAACAAAAAAGTTTGCAAACACCGGCCACGAATGATGTGTTTACAATACCGCGTTGGTAATAAAGCATTATTTGTTCGACCACAACTTCTGGGGTAGCTAGCTAGCTAGCTTCATTTGGCTAGTATGGCTTGTCTGGACCGTGTTGTGAAGCTAGCCACAATAAGGATTAGGCACAATAGTGGAATTTTGCTGTTTGCCTTCAAAATAAAAGTACCTCTTTGAAAGTGATGCAGAGGGTTACTCCTATTGGTGGAATCCTGACATATTTAGACTAGATAATGTTAAACAAGGTTGGGATGTGAAGCAATGAAATGGGGTGTTACTGTTAGTCTACTCGGTGACACCCACAGAACACCACTTTAAAGAGTTTACACACATATTAGCGTTGTTGCGCTTGTCGCGGGACTGTAACTTTGAAATCACCTCCCCAGTCAGCCTATTGTGTGTATTGACATTCAAATTGCACTGTAAAACTGTGCAGTGCAATATGAATTAATGGAATGGGTTAACAGTCTACTAAAGATATCTACCCAAGATATTTTTTCCCAACATCCTCCTCAGTTATCAGACTCCAAAACATCCACGCAGTATTGGTTTTCCTCAGGAATACTGTTCAATACACATAGGTTGACAATAAATATGGCTCAATTCAGTTGTTTTCAGAGTCCTGCAATAAGAACTACGATGTTAATATTCTCTGGGTGTCACTGAGTAGACTGATACCCTATGATTATGGATCAATGACATGGGGTAACGCTGTACAGTGAAGTAAGTACGCCCCCAATGCAATTCTAACGTCTAATACATCCAGTGTGATTTCAACAGATTTGTCAAATTAACAAATTGTCTTTTTGTTTTTTATATAACATTCCAACCTCGTTTAGCATTATGGCATAATTCTACTATTTGTGTGCATTTGCATGACTTGTCACTTTCTTTTATTTTGAAGGTTAACCACTAAGTCCCTTATTGTGGCTCAGAACCGCCTTGTAAATTAGGGTTATTTTAGATGACACCTAACTAGCTAGCTACTGAAACAGATTTATTTAGTTTTGCTACGTTATTGGGGAAGAACATTGTTTGCATTTATCAGCGCTGTAGGTGCGCAAGACAACTTTACCAGTATCATAGCATACGTATCGTTGTGAAATGTGAAATACGAGGGATAGTGGAATCACTGTGTAATAACTACGTAAGAAATGAATGAACGCGTTCAATTATGTGACGTGTAGTCATCCAGGTCCTGATTGGTCAACAAGCTAATTTGACATGCAAAGACCCAAACAGCGTTCTATAGAAATCCTGGTTGAGAATGAAACGACTGAACAAATGAAAAACGAAACGGCACAGCAAGTAAGTGAAATAGGTTTTGATTGTTTTACAGGTAATGGGGACGTGTAAATGCCATCAAAATAACTTTTTGGTGTGTGTAAACTTTTCTTTAACAAGGCAAGTCAGTTAAGAACAAATTCTTATTTACAATGACGTCCTATCCCGGCTCATCCCGCACAGGTTGTTTGTGCGCCACCCTATGGGACTACGAATCAAGGCCGGATGTGATACAGCCTGCATTCGAACCAGGGTCTGTAGTGACGCCTCTTGCACTGAGATGCAGGTGCCTTAGACCGCTGTGTGTACACTAACAGTCAAAAGTTTTAGAACAATAGTGAAGACATCACAACTATGAAATAACTCATGGAATCATCAAAAAGTAACCAAAAAAAGTGTTAAACAAATCAAAGAACTGCCAAACAGGAGACTGTGCTTTTCTTTCCCACTAAGTCAGCTGTGTTAATTCTGTATTTTATTTTTGCGTGAGGGAGGCTTTACTATAGTTAATAAGTGAAATCCTGTCACTTGCTCTTTTTTAAATTTATAATAAAAATGTCAAAGTAGCTGCGTGTAAGAATGTCACAGGTGCTCTTACCGAGATGATCAAGATGAAATGACAATAGCCTACACTTGACGGCTACAATATTAGTTTTTTAAATGGTAGGCTAATAATATAACTGATATCTGAGTATTTTTATGGACAAGAGAAACATGTTCCTATCATTTGGTTTTGTTATATATTTGTTTTCATTCTGCAGCCTTAATTAGATAAACATAACTAGGCCCAACACGGTTTTGAACAGTTATTTCATGCATTTTTTTTTGTGTGGCTTTCGGAACAATTTTGAAAATACATTTTGCACCATATCATAGTTCTAGTATAAACATGTGTCCTTTATGCATTTTATATTATGCTTTTTATATTGCTTTCTTCCCACCAATTGACCCCTCTGTGCAATATAAATTGTCCACCCCACCTCCACTGTTTGGATGGGATGCTGTCATTCTAGCCATCGGCCAACCCGAATGCCCTGCCAACATTTGGCCCCAACACAACACTTTATAACACTTACCTTTTTATTTTCATGGCCTCCGTGGCAGTCAGTCTGCACCATGAACAAACTGTAGTGTGGGCTTAAATAGGCTGATTGCCTAAAGTATTTGTATATCATTAAAACATTATGCCGCTGTTAAATTTGAATCATTTTCTAATTGTAGTTTAGTATCTTAGACTGGGCTTTCCTCTTTCGGGATGTTACATATTGTTCTTTAGGTAATGTAGGCTGAATCCATACACCTTTTTTTTCAATGCTTCTGTGCTTTCACTGACTGGTATTCTTGTTTTTCTCTCCTCAGAGGATGTTGGGGATGAAGGAGAAGAAGAGAAGGAGTGCATCTCTTACAACATCAACATTGACATCCACTATGGGCTTAAGTCCAACAGGCAAGAACTTTTATGATACAGGAAGTAAATGGCAGTATCGGGGAGAATTACGCAACAACTGAGTGTGAAGCGAGAACCTAAGCTTTCCAACAACTGGGAGGGGGGAGATATCATATTGTAGGAGAATGAAGTGTACAGATGCGCTCTGTGAGTGCGTTGTCTTGCAGTCTGCAATATCTTTGGTTCACCCAGCCGCTCGTGGCAATGTCATGTCTCTGAGTCTGTTTTAAGCCCTGAGTCATCCTTGACCGCAAGATCATCAAGTGATATCCATTTTGAGATTGTGATGGCATATGATTTCCATTTTAAGACGGGCCTAGGGATTGTTTGACTGATTATTTTACCAGTTAGATAGGCCTGCCCTACATGTTACCTTTCTGTATCAAACTGTGGTGAAACAGTTCCTAACATTGCATAATACTACATCAACTAGCCTATATCCCTGTTTATTCATATGTGGATTATGACATTTTACAACTTTGTTTTTCAGCCTGGCTTTCATCAAGAGGACTGGAGTGATTGACGCTGACAAGCCCATATCGACCCAGGTGCGCGTGTTGACTCTGAGTGAGGATTCTCCCTACGAGACCCTGCACTCTTTCATCAGCAATGCTGTTGCTCCCTTCTTCAAGTCCTACATCCGTGAATCTGGCAAGGCAGACAGGTAAACCAGGAACTATAATGATAGTTTGTTTTCATAGTTTGCACATCTCGTTTATACCCAGTGGGTTAATAATGGCTCCATTTTTGTCCTGGTCCAGGGATGGCGACAAGATGGCCCCCTCTGTGGAGAAGAAGATTGCAGAGCTGGAGATGGGCCTGCTACACCTGCAGCAGAACATCGAGATCCCAGAGATCAGCCTTATCATCCACCCCATCATCCTCAACATCGCCAAGGCGTGCTACGAACGTGGTGAGAAGCCCAAGGTCACTGACTTTGGCGACAAGGTGGAGGACCCCACCTTCCTCAACCAGCTGCAGTCGGGGGTCAACCGTTGGATCCGTGAAATCCAGAAGGTGAGGGTAGAAACAATGACTTGTCTGAGAAAATGGGTGCCTGGTAGTGTTCTGTAGCAGGCCATACAAGCAAAACATTTTACAAAGAAAAATAAAGTTTATATTGAACACGTTAAGTTAGTACCTCCCCCGCTTCACTCCATTTTGAAATGCTTGCCACCGACTGAACATGACCATGGCTTGCTGGTTGCATTTGGCATCTCTTACTGTGGTTTTAGTGTTCTCCTGCTAGTCTGAATGGTTGTTTTTGAATACTCTCCTCTTCCTGTCAGGTGACCAAGCTGGACCGTGACCCGGCCTCTGGGACGGCCCTGCAGGAGATCAGTTTCTGGCTGAACCTGGAGCGCGCCCTGAACCGCATCCAGGAGAAGAGGGAGAGCCCCGAAGTGCTGCTCACTCTGGACATCCTAAAGCACGGCAAGCGCTTCCACGCCACCGTCAGCTTTGACACTGACACCGGTGAGTTTTGTTTGATGGAACAAGCCCCAATACCTCTTTATGAATTGGATATTACAAGGAACCTTTTTTTCATTTATTTGTTTGTTTGAGGACTTCTCACTCAAACCTCTGGTCAATATATATTTTCCACTTTGTGATTGATATCACTACTTTAGAACCATGGAGATCCTATTGTATTCTAATTCTATGTTTAGAACGTGCCATAATTTTATTAGACTTAACGACTTGAATATGTTTCCCAGGTCTGAAGCAGGCAGTGGAGACGGTCAACGACTACAACCCCCTGATGAAGGACTTCCCCCTGAATGACCTGCTGTCAGCCACTGAGCTGGATAAGATCCGCCAGGCGCTGGTGGCCATCTTCACCCACCTGAGGAAGATCCGTAACACCAAGTACCCCATTCAGCGAGCCCTGCGGCTGGTGGAGGCCATCTCCCGAGACCTCAGCTCCCAGCTCCTCAAAGTGCTGGGCACCAGGAAGCTCATGCACGTGGCCTATGAGGAGTTTGAAAAGGTGAGTCTACAGTGGCAGCTGCGACAAATACTCCATAGACGAGTTGGTTGTTTGGCAAGAAAACCGAGACGTGTGCAACTATGGGGTAAAACGGACAGAGTTGGCATAGATTGTTGACAACATGTAAGCTATATTTCGTCTCCCAATGTTTTTTGAAAACATGAATACATTTACACATTGACCACTTGTATTTCGAATACATTGTTAGTTGTTGGTTGGCTAGCTAGCAAGCGAATTTTAGCCATATTAGCATTGACATGACATCAGTCAAAACAAGACATGGTACCAATAACAAGATTAAATGAGCTACTTACGATTCCCCACCTTGCAGTTTCTTGTCGTTCTTGCTAGCAATCTGGCCATCCCAGATTCACAACACACTGACTTATGCCCCATAGATGGGTACATATGGTTTTTGTGTCGTTGTCAACAAACCCATCTATACATTCCTATACTCTTCTATATTGTTGTATTGACATGACTTAGTTGACAGTAGCATTAGTTTATAGTAGCATTTAGTTGATACTTATTTCTATCCCATTGTAGGTGATGGTAGCATGCTTCGAGGTCTTCCAGACCTGGGAGGATGAATATGAGAAGCTGCAGGTCTTGCTGAGAGACATTGTGAAGAGGAAGAGGGAGGAAAACCTGAAGATGGTGTGGCGCCTGAGCCCAGCCCACCGCAAGCTCCAGGCCCGCCTCGACCACATGAGGCGCTTCCGCAGGCAGCACGAGCAGCTGAGGGCCGTCATCGTTCGTGTACTCAGGCCTCAGGTAAAGAGACAGATTTGTCAATGGTTAGTGCCCCCGGGGGTTGGTATTATGGGCCCAGATTAAGTTTATATCTTGATTAACCACTTTTGATGGAGATTTCTCTATTGAGCATACACACCCCCACAATGACTTGCAGTTTTGGTCAAGAGTTGCCCTTGCTGGTTTCTAAGTGGTAATATCATACATCATTGCTAAAAGGTTTTCTTTCTCTCTATGCCTTGTCAAGGTGTCTGCGGTGCCCCAGCATGCCCCAGGTGAGGCGGTGGAGCCCACTGAGATGAAGGTGGCGGAGGTGCTGTTCGACGCTGCGGACGCCAATGCTATTGAGGAGGTGAACCTGGCCTATGAGAACGTTAAGGAGGTTGACGGCTTGGATGTGTCCAAGGAGGGCATGGAGGCCTGGGAGGCGGCAATGAAGCGTTACGACGAGCGCATTGACCGCGTGGAGACCCGCATCACTGCACGCCTCCGTGACCAGCTGGGAACGGCCAAGAATGCCAACGAGATGTTCCGTATCTTCTCGCGTTTCAACGCGCTGTTCGTGCGCCCCCACATCCGCGGCGCCATCCGCGAGTACCAGACGCAGCTCATCCAGCGTGTCAAAGATGACATTGAGTCACTGCATGACAAGTTCAAGGTGCAGTACCCACAGAGCCAATCATGCAAGATGAGCCACGTGCGTGACCTACCACCTGTGTCGGGCTCCATCATCTGGGCCAAGCAGATCGACCGGCAGCTGACTGCCTACATGAAGCGTGTGGAAGACGTGCTGGGCAAAGGCTGGGAGAACCATGTGGAGGGCCTCAAGTTGAAGCAGGATGGCGACAGCTTCCGCGCCAAGCTCAACACCCAGGAGATCTTTGACGATTGGGCACGCAAGGTGCAGCAGCGCAACCTGGGCGTGTCGGGCCGCATCTTCACCATTGAGACCAGCCGGGCCCGCGGTCGTACAGGAAACATGCTGAAGCTCAAGGTCAACTTCCTGCCCGAGATCATCACGCTGTCTAAGGAGGTGCGCAACCTCAAGTGGCTGAGCTTCCGTGTTCCGCTTGCCATCGTCAACAAGGCACACCAGGCCAACCAGCTCTATCCATTCGCCATCTCCCTGATCGAGAGCGTGCGCACGTACGAGCGCACCTGCGAGAAGGTGGAGGAGCGCATCTCCATCTCGCTGCTGGTGGCTGGCCTCAAGAAGGAAGTGCAGGCTCTGGTCACGGAGGGCATTGCCCTGGTCTGGGAGTCCTACAAACTGGACCCCTACGTCCAGCGCCTGGCCGAGACCGTTTTCAACTTCCAGGAGAAGGTCAGTGTTTTTTGTAACCATAAGGTTGGATCTCACCTGGCAATTTTTATTTTAACTGTGCAGTTGCAAGACTTGCATTCCGCACTTGAAGATCGTATGTTCGGATTCTACCCTGAATGAATGTATGATATTCATGTATTTTGTTTTCCAGGTGGACGACCTCCTGCTCATCGAGGAGAAGATTGACCTTGAAGTGCGCTCTCTCGAGACCTGCATGTACGAACACAAGACCTTCACAGAGATCCTCAACCGCGTGCAGAAAGCTGTGGATGACCTCAACCTGCACTCCTATTCTAACTTACCCATCTGGGTCAACAAGCTGGACATTGAGGTCTGTGCAAAAGCCTTGCAACACTCTACAGTATACTTTCTGTGTTGTCTTGAGGCTCTTACCCTGTGTCCTACTGGTCACATTCCTAAGGAAATTCCTATTCCTATTTAAAACTGCACTTCCCTCTGAGTACTCCAATTACAAGTTGGCACTCTTTTTCATGGTCCTTCGAGCCGGATAGTTTGTCCTGGAACATGACCAGTAGGGGCCACAAATACCAGCAGCTATTCTGTTGCTGCTGGTCCCTATTCTGGTAGAAAAAGAAGAAATAAAGTGGTTTATTGAATCAAATTTTATTTTCCCTTTGTGTAGATTGAAAGGATCCTCGGGGTGCGTCTGCAGGCTGGGCTCAGGGCCTGGACCCAGGTTCTCCGGGGTCAGATGGAGGACAAGGCTGATGTGGACATGGACACAGAGGCCCCTCAAGTCAGCCACAAGCCTGGCGGAGAGCCCAAGATCAAGGTAAGGGTTCAAGACTGCAGTAGGAGGATTGATTTGATAATAATATAATGAAGAAAATGTCTTCCCAAAGGCACAAATTGCAGTTTATGAAACAAATTATGCTTTTTTTCTTTTTTTTTTACTTGTGAAAGAACGTTGTACATGAGCTGAGGATCACCAACCAAGTGATCTACCTAAACCCGCCCATTGAAGACTGTCGCTACAAGCTCTACCAGGAGATGTTTGCCTGGAAGATGGTCATCCTCTCTCTGCCCAGGATCCAGAGCCAGAGATACCAGGTCTGGAGGCCATGCAGAGCACTTTTATATATTCAATTCATTGCCATCACCTAGCTAACTGCTTTAGCAAGTTAGTATTGCATTCATTCCTATCACCTAGCTAGCTTCTTTAACAAGTTAGTATTGAATTCAGTGATCTCATCAAGCTAGCCTCTCTAGCATGCTGGGTACAAGTACATGGGATGTTTTGGTATAGGTTGCTATAGTTGATGTATTGGTGTCCTGGCCACTAGGTGGGCGTCCACTATGAGCTGTCTGAGGAGGAGAAGTTCTACAGGAACGCACTGACAAGAATGCCAGATGGCCCAGCTGCCCTGGAGGAGGCTTACAACTCGGTCAAGGACAACGTCAATGAGGTGGAGCAGTACGTCAAGGTATGCAATCAATCGTGTTGATGTATTGGTATCCTTAACATTTCTGTATATGTGTCAGATTTAGCCAGCTAGCTATTTGAAACACCCATAAATTATACTGGATATTTTTGTCAATTGTCTGTTTTTGTCCTTTGTTCCTCCCTCCAATGTCTTTTGAGCACAAGAAGCAAATAACGATTATTGAGATTAATCCCAAGATGGAGTTCATTTCAGCTATTGGTTCTGTCACTCACCCATGTGTCTCTGTTGTGTAGGTGTGGCTGCAGTACCAATGCCTGTGGGACATGCAGGCAGAGAACATCTACAACCGCCTGGGGGAGGATCTGACCAAGTGGCAGGCCCTGTTGGTCCAGATCCGCAAAGCCAGGGGGACCTTCGACAACGCTGAGACCAAGAAGGAGTTTGGGCCCGTGGTCATTGACTATGGCAAGGTAAAGAGACTGACGATTCAGCAATAGGAGTAGAGCAATTTCTGTTGTTCTGTTCAGTTGTGCGCTGATGAGATGCATTGTTGCCTAGAAATGTGGTGATGCGGATTGGTTATATGCTTTGTTCAACTCCAGGTCCAGTCCAAGGTGAACCTGAAGTATGACTCCTGGCACAAAGAGGTTCTCAGCAGGTTCGGCCAGATGCTGGGCAACAACATGCAGGACTTCCACTCCCAGATCTCCAAGGTAAGCCCTCCTGTCTGCCAAGAGAAACTGGTTTCATTGTCGTCACTGGAAATATGATCCATTGTCATAACTAGCATGAAACTTAGAATGCATGCCCAATACATCGCTTCATTCTAAGTGGAATATTAGTGTGGCTGTTGGAGCAGACTATTTGTCTCTATCTGATTTCAACTCCCCTGTCTTCATCTGTCCCACCACAGTCCCGCCAAGAGCTGGAGCAGCACTCGGTGGACACCGCCAGCACTTCGGACGCTGTGACCTTCATCACCTATGTCCAGACGCTCAAACGCAAGATCAAGCAGTTTGAGAAGAACGTCGACGTAAGTACCGTCAAAATGATTTTCATACGATCCTCACAAGCTGTGACCTCATCGTTGTCATGGGTGAGAACTCGTGCACGCGCACAGTCAATGCTGCTGTTCTATTATATACTATCGATTCCACTACCCACTTTCTATGTTTAAATACATTCCATTACTATTACGCATCTCCCTCTTCTATTACTTCTAATACTTGTCATTTTTTAAATTGAAAGTATTGATGAATGTACTGCATTGTTGATGGCGCCAGCACAAGTTTCACTGCCCTTTTTTTTTACCCTGCTGTAAACTGTGTGTGATGAGTACATTTGATTTTGATTTGATTTTTTTTTTATATGAAAAGATGGATGGATTTTTAAAATCCTGACTTCTTTCTTTGCAGCTTTTCCGCAATGGTCAGCGGCTTCTCGAGAAGCAGCGCTTCCAGTTCCCGCCATCGTGGCTGTACATCGACAACATCGAGGGCGAGTGGGGTGCCTTCAGCGACATCATGAAGCGCAAGGACACGGCCATCCAGCAGCAAGTGGCCAACTTGCAGATGAAGATCGTCCAGGAAGACAAAGCCGTGGAGGGTCGCACCATCGATCTCCTTGCGGACTGGGAGAAGACCAAACCGGTGGCTGTAAGAGAAAGTTATTTAAGATGCATTTTTGTTTGAAAGATTGATGTTATAGGATTTGATCTTTGCATAAATCTTTCATATGAGTTTTGCACTTGGTATTTTGGTGAGGGTATAAGCTGATCCTAGATCTGTTGTTCCATAGGGGGCCCTGCGTCCAGAGGAGGCCCTCCAGTCTCTCACCATCTACGAGGGAAAGTTTGGCCGGCTGAAGGATGATCGGGATAAGTGTTCCCGAGCCAAAGAGGCCTTGGAGCTGACCGACACTGGCCTGCTGAGCGGCAGCGAAGAGAGAGTTCAGGTATGATTATCACACCTCTGTCTTTTTAAACTAGAGGTGTTATCTTTTAAGCACTATGGTATCTGCAGCCAGCCGCTACTGCATTTTGGACTGTTCATTAGTCCGTGCAAGAGCAATGCGGCATATGACATCGTTGTTCCCCTTGCCTCATTGTGCCTGGAGTCTTGGTATATCTGTCGATACAAACATGTCACTTCCCAGTAAGATGTCCTCGTGCTCCTCTGTGGTGCTAAGGTTTGATCTGTTTCTATGTGCTGTAGGTGGCTCTGGAGGAGCTGCAGGACCTGAAGGGGGTGTGGTCAGAGCTGTCCAAGGTGTGGGAGCAGATTGACCAGGCCAAGGAGCAGCCCTGGGTCTCTGTTCAACCACGCAAGGTAAGATTAATTTGTCTTTGTGTTCAAGGACACTGGACCATGTCTGTTTTGGGCCCATCTATTGGGCCAAGTCTGTTAGTGTAATGTGTATCTGTATTTCCGATTTTGTAGCTGCGTCAGAGTTTAGATGGCCTGCTAAATGAGCTGAAGAACTTCCCAGCTCGACTGAGGCAGTATGCGTCCTACGAGCACGTCCAGAGGCTTCTCAAGAGTTACATGAAGGTAAGACCCTGTATTTCCCTCGGTACTAGTCGAAACTAGACATTGCATTGTTGCAATTTAAAATTAGTTACTTGAGACAAAAGATTGAACCATGTCTGGTTGACATTCCTCTTGGATGGGAAAAGCTTGGACAAAAACTTTGTACTTGTTAATATTGAATAACATCCTGATCGCGTCTACAATATACCTGAATCAAGTTTCCTATCGTAACGCTAAACGGTCCTTTTGTCTCGTCACTCAGATCAACATGCTGGTGATCGAGCTGAAGTCGGAGGCCCTGAAGGATCGCCACTGGAAGCAGTTGATGAAGCGTCTGCACGTGAACTGGGTGCTGTCGGAGCTGACTCTGGGTCAGATCTGGGACGTGGACCTGCAGAGGAACGAGATGGTGGTGAGAGACGTGCTGCTGGTGGCCCAGGGAGAGATGGCCCTGGAGGAGTTCCTCAAACAGGTAACCACAACATTCCACTTAAACAAATCTTTGTTCCCTGCAGCGCAATTACAAAAAGGATAAAGGATTTAAAATCTGGGTAGTCAAGTATGTACGTAGTAAGTGGCAATATTGATGTATTTTTTCCATTGGTCCGAGACAGATCCGTGAGGTCTGGAACGCCTATGAGCTGGACCTGATCAACTACCAGAACAAGTGCCGTCTGATCCGCGGCTGGGACGACCTCTTCAACAAGGTCAAGGAGCACATCAACAGCGTGTCAGCCATGAAGCTGTCACCTTACTACAAGGTCGGTGGACGTTTAAATTCAAATGGGTTCTTGCCAGAGATGTACTCTTGATCTTCTGGTCTTTACATCATGTCAATGCAGTCTTGGTCTCGTGATGGGATCTGGTTTCTTAAGGGGTTGGGCCTGGATTTCAAGGGATCTGGACTGGTCTTGGTCTGGATCTCGAGTTCCTGTCTTAACTCGGGTCTCTGGTTCTTGTCGGATAGTATAAGAACACACAGTTTACATGGTATGGTCCTAGTCTCCATGAGGCATTAATGGTTCCTTCTGTGTGCCATCAG
Source organism: Oncorhynchus masou masou (assembly GCF_036934945.1). Taxonomy (NCBI): domain Eukaryota; kingdom Metazoa; phylum Chordata; class Actinopteri; order Salmoniformes; family Salmonidae; genus Oncorhynchus; species Oncorhynchus masou. The sequence goes on from NC_088232.1 coordinate 49,970,287, forward strand.
GTGTTTGAGGAAGATGCTATGAGCTGGGAGGACAAGCTGAACCGGATCATGGCCTTGTTTGACGTGTGGATCGATGTCCAGCGCCGCTGGGTCTACCTGGAAGGCATCTTCACTGGCAGTGCTGACATCAAACACCTGCTGCCTGTGGAGACCCAGAGGTTCTCGAGGTAAGATCCGTAGTTCTTCTCTTCTGATCTTCTCCTCTGATACATTTTGTGACGGAATTGAGGAAATAATTGAGGTTCCCCCTTGTCACCTAAGATTGGAAATAGGCCAAAGAACCTCGTCTGTGGTAAGGAGGACTTGGTAAAGATCTTGGTAAGCTTTTAGGGGAAAGGGGATACTTAGTCAGTTCAACTGAAATCTGTCTTCTGCGTTTAACCCAACCCTTCTGAATCGGAGTTGCTTTAATTGACATCCACTTCATCGGCAACTGCGCTTTGCTCTGGGGCCGAACAACAGATTTTTACTTTTTCAGCTCGGGGATTCGATCCAGCAACCTACGCTCCTACCCGCCAGGCTACCTACCACCCCAAGATAACATCAACCTTTTATTTCTCTCTCTCATATAGTATCAGCACAGAGTTCCTGGCTCTGATGAAGAAGGTGACCAAGTCTCCTTTGGTGATGGACGTGCTGAACATCCAGGGGGTGCAGAGGTCTCTGGAGAGGCTGGCCGACCTGCTGGGAAAGATCCAGAAGGCTCTGGGAGAGTACCTGGAGAGGGAGAGGTCCTCATTCCCCAGGTAAGATGTTATCCATGTCTCTAATAGTGGCATCTGCCATAGGCCTGTCTCTCATTTCCGTTTTTGGGAAAATCTGGGAAATCCTATATCCGGTCTAAAGTGTACGGTCTTTTCTCAATAGAAATGGCTCCAACCAAGAGCAAGTCCTGTTGTAGCGTACCTCTTGGTTTGAATTCTGAAAAAACAGGGCCGTATCTAAAGCTTCGCACTTTAAAGTCAACCCTGGGTTGGGCTGGCCTTGGTGGGCTAGCTCGAATTGCGTTTCCACGACCTTGGTTAGAGAAATGATGAAATGTTGCTAGCTAGCCAATATGACTGTGCAGCTAGCTTTGCTAATGTTGCTAGCTAGAAAACTAAAACATTTTGCAAAGTCCTTTGGCAACAATAAACTTGCTAGCAATGTTGAAGAAATAATTAAATTAACCCTCACCACACTAACTAAAGTTACCTTATACTCCCGACGCCAGCTAGCCAAATGTTTAGCTTGCTCGCTAAACGGTTAGCATCGCCGCCTACATAACAGGCTAGCTTGCTGAATTCCTAACTTTGCTTCCCATGTCACTGGCTACTAGCTAGCAGGCAAACAACACACCAGACAGGTTTGATAGCTCACTAAAATCCCTGCTATCTCACATTTGCTAGCCAGCATTTTTCAACTCTGATTTGCAAGCTAACGTTAGCTAGCGTTTTTTATTTTATTTCACCTTTATTTAACCAGGTAGGCTAGTTGAGAACAAGTTCTCATTTGCAACTGCGACCTGGCCAAGATAAAGCATAGCAGTGTGAACAGACAACACAGAGTTACACATGGAGTAAACAATTAACAAGTCAATAACACAGTAGGGGGAAAAACTGTTCTTATAAATGTTTGTGTAGTGCAAAAATAAAAGACGGATCCACCTGTGTTGGTTATTTGTGTCATGTCTGACTACTGCAGTACTGCTTGTCCATGTGCTAGCTAACAGCAACAAACCCAGACAAACTAAACGTGAAAGCATCCAGCGGCGATCAGCTTCTCATTAGCTGGCTAACGTTAACTATATTATAGCCACAAAGTATTGTTGACTCTTCATGGTTTTTAAATAAAATTATATATTTATTTGATTGTATATACATAGCCTTAGCAGGCTAAGCAGCAAGCTAAGCTTTTTAATCTGTAATATTTAGCCCCCCATTGAAGAAATTAGTAGTTGCTGTTCATTTAGTATGGTCATTTAGTCCTGTATACACACTGTAAAGTGACTGATGGTCATCACATTCAGGATACACATGTTTGTTTATCTTTACCAGGTTCTACTTCGTTGGTGATGAAGACTTACTGGAGATCATCGGAAACAGCAAGAACGTTGCCAAGCTGCAGAAGCATTTCAAGAAGATGTTCGCCGGCGTCTCCAGCATCCTGCTGAACGAGGAAAACACGGTGGTGCTGGGCATCTCATCCCGTGAGGGCGAGGAGATCTTCTACAAGACCCCCGTGGACCTCCTCGAGCACCCCAAGATCAACGACTGGCTGACCCTGGTGGAGAAGGAGATGCGGGTCACGCTGGCCAAGCTGCTGGCCGAGTCTGTCACAGAGGTGGGCGCGTTCAACAAGGGCAACTCCATCGAACTCGATAAATACATCGATTGGATTGACCGATACCAGGTACGGAACGTCGCAGTGGGCTATTGTTCGTCCAGCAGTCAGCCATGATCATGTTGAGTCGGCAATGACACAACAGAAATTAGCCACGATCCACAATCAATCAATTTTATTAACATTGCCCATTTCAGAAAAATATTTGTCAGTGTTAACCGATAGTAATCCAGTTAGTAGCCCCGAAAGAATATCCATGAAAATTGTAGTCTGACCTGTAACGCCCACAAAGATCTTGAAACCAATTTAAACATGTTGAAAAAACATCTCTTTCTCCCTCTACTAACTCCAGGCTCAGCTGGTAGTGCTGTCTGCTCAGATCGACTGGTCTGAGAAAGTGGATGCCGCTCTGACCACCATCTCAGGTGGCGGGGACATGTCGCCCATGTCGAGCGTGCTGACCAACGTGGAGGCCACCCTGAACGTGCTGGCCGACACCGTGCTGATGGAGCAGCCTCCACTCCGCAGGAGGAAGCTGGAACACCTGGTGAGTGGGAGATGACACATCGGCAGACATTCTGGACAAGTTAAGTTTGGAAGAATGGGTGTAAGCTTTTGAGAAGAGCATTCTCCAAGTAGGATTTCAAAGACGAGTCATTGTTAAATGCACAGACTTTGGCATCAAGCTTTTCTCTGTCAGTCCAATTCTAAGCACTTAGAAGTATAGTCCCACTATCCAAATGGGTGATAAAGTAAACTGTTTGTGCTCCTTTCCTATAGATCACTGAGCTGGTCCACCAGAGGGACGTGACCAGGCAACTGATCAAAAACAAGGTCGACAACCCCAAGTCGTTTGAGTGGCTCAGCCAGATGCGCTTCTACTTTGACCCCAAGCAGACGGACGTGCTGCAGCAGCTGTCCATCCAGATGGCCAACGCCAAGTTCAACTATGGCTTTGAGTACCTAGGAGTCCAGGACAAGCTGGTCCAGACCCCACTGACCGACCGCTGCTACCTGACCATGACCCAGGCCCTGGAGGCCAGGTTCGGTGGAGCTCCCTTTGGTACGCTCCAAGAACTGCATGCCACTCTCTAGACGAGGCCTGGGCAACTCCAGTCCTCAGGGGCCTGATTGATGTCACACTTTTTCCCCAGCTAACACACTTGACTCCAATAACCAACTAATCATGATCTTTAGTTAAACGTGTATATAGTTTAAATGAGGTGTGTTAGGTGTGACACCAATCAGGCCCCCGAGGACTGGAATTGCACAGGCCTGCTCTAGACTCTACATAGCCAATAAAGTAGACAGTTTAAATTCTGAAAGCCAAACTGAGTTGTAACTTTATAGCATATCCTCTGGTGATTTTTTTCGCTCTTTATTTCCAGGGCCCGCTGGAACTGGAAAGACAGAGTCTGTGAAGGCTCTGGGTCACCAGCTGGGACGCTTCGTCCTGGTCTTCAACTGTGACGAGACTTTCGACTTCCAGGTACGCCAATACTGACTGATACTTTACACTAAAAGAGGCTAATCTTGGATTGTTATTTTCAGAATCAGATAAGCCTTTTATTTATTTTTTATAAAGATCTGTTTATCCGTCTCCAGGCGATGGGTCGTATCTTCGTGGGCTTGTGCCAGGTAGGCGCCTGGGGCTGCTTTGACGAGTTCAATCGTCTGGAGGAGAGGATGCTGTCGGCCGTCTCACAGCAGGTCCAGTTCATCCAGGTGGCCCTGAGGGAGCACAGCAACCCCAACCGAGACCGCAGTACGTATCTCCACAGACTCATTAAAAGCTTCTTAGAATTTCATTTGAAAGTGCTTTTTAGTCCATGAAAATGTGTTGTCTGAAAGGCCTTATGTTATAAAAAATAAAAAAAAGACTGCTGACATTTCAAACCAAGCATGTTTTCATATGGTGGTGCACTTAAGAATGTAAGTTAATCGATGTCGCCGTTTCCCCCTTCTCCAGGTGCTCCTGTCACCTGCGAGCTGCTCAACAAGCAGGTGAAGGTGAGCCCCGACATGGCCATCTTCATCACCATGAACCCCGGCTACGCCGGCCGCTCAAACCTGCCCGACAATCTGAAGAAACTGTTCCGCTCCTTGGCCATGACCAAGCCCGACCGCCAACTCATCGCCCAGGTCATGCTCTACTCACAGGGCTTCCGCACTGCGGAAATCCTGGCCAAGAAGATCGTGCCCTTCTTCAAGTATGTACTATATTATGTACTATGTTTCCAACAACATTTGAGAGATCAAATAATGTGAAATCTTTCATGCATGCCAGCACCACAACCCCTGAAAGCTCTATTGGTTTTGTGTTCCTTCTCATTGACTGAATCTATTTTTTCTCTCTGTGCACCTGCAGGCTGTGCGACGAACAGCTGTCCTCCCAGAGTCACTACGACTTTGGCCTGCGAGCTCTCAAGAGCGTGCTGGTCAGCGCCGGCAACGTGAAGCGGGAGCGCATCCAGAGGATCAAGAAGGATAAACGTGAGCGCGGCGAGAACGTGGACGAGAACGAGATCGCGGAGAACCTCCCTGAACAGGAGGTAAAGGAACTTAAGTATCTTTGGGTTTTCTCTCTTCAGTTTTCTGCATTATTAAAAACATACTTAAACTACAGTCACAATACACTTTCAGTTTTATGACCACCAGCTAATCCCCATGAGCCATATTTCTTTACACTGGGTTAGGAGACCATGCCAACCAAAGTATAAAGATTAAAAGGACTGCCAATATTGCATGTATGGCATGAAGGGGTTGACGCCTAACCTAGAAGATAAGTCCCCTTTCCTCTGTGTCCCTGTGGAAGTGGATAGGACCTCTAGAAGGGATGTCGCCTAACCTCTGTGTCTCTGTCCATGTTCAGATCCTGATCCAGAGTGTGTGTGAGACCATGGTACCCAAGCTGGTGGCTGAGGACATCCCCCTGCTGTTCAGCCTGCTGTCGGACGTCTTCCCCGGCGTGCAGTACATGCGCGGCGAGATGACGGCTCTGCGCGAAGAGCTCCGCAAGGTCTGCGCCGAGATGTTCCTCACCTATGGAGACGGAGACGACGTGGGCAGCATGTGGGTTGAGAAGGTACGTAATGTCGTCCCCAATTATTCACTCTGTGGTTTCACCCAGAAATATACACCTACTCATTCAAGGTGTGCAAGGCTGTCATTAAGTCAGTGTGGCTATTTTGAAGAATCTCAAATATAAAATATATTTTGATCTGTTTAACACTTCTTCTTTTTTTGGTTACGACATTATTCCATATGTGTTCATAGTTTTGATGTCTTCACTATTATTCTACAATGTAGAAAATAGTACAAATAAAGAAACCCTTAAATGAGTAGGTGTTCTATAACTTTTGACCTGTAGTGTAGATTGGCAAGACAAAACTATTTCTTTATCCTGATGTCAATTGTTACAAGTGTGACAGTATTGTTACTACTTTGAATGTAATTCCTTTTTCCACTTTGGTACCGACATTGGTTAAAATGTCTGAATTTGAAACCAAGTTTGTCTGCACTCCCATGATGTCAGCTAAGTGTCAAGTCTGTAATGTTAAACCATATCATTCCAGGTGCTCCAGCTGTACCAGATCACCCAGATCAACCACGGCCTGATGATGGTGGGACCCTCTGGCAGTGGCAAGACCATGGCCTGGAGGGTGCTGCTCAAAGCCCTGGAGCGCCTGGAGGGGATGGAGGGTGTGGCCCACATCATCGACCCAAAGGCCATCAGCAAGGACCACCTGTACGGAACCCTAGACCCCAACACCCGTGAGTGGACCGATGGGCTCTTCACGCACGTGCTCAGGAAGTAAGTATTAGCAGGCTTCAATGTAAATGTATTGTTGTTCAAGCTATTCTATGTAGTGTGCTGATTTTAAGCACCACGTGGTCTCGCGACACGACTGGTGTGCCTCAGGGCTCCGAACTAAGCCCTCTTGGTGTCTCTTGTCATTGTCAGGTTGATGACACTCAAAGTTTTTCTCTTTTTGTATTACAAATCCAGTCAATTAATTAATCGATTGTTTTGGGGATTTTTCATCCCAGGATCATTGACAACGTGAGAGGCGAGTTGCAGAAACGGCAATGGATCATCTTTGATGGTGACGTGGACCCTGAGTGGGTAGAGAATCTCAACTCTGTGCTGGACGACAACAAGTTGCTCACCTTGCCCAACGGAGAGCGTCTCAGCCTGCCGCCAAACGTATGTTGTTTCCCTCGAGCCAGATCCCTTTTTAATGAAAAAAAATAAATAATCCAGTACCATGACACAAGCTTTACATCTCTAATACCATTGGTCACCCTGTGAAGTCCACTTTTGAAACACACTTGCACATACTGATTCAGTTTTAGTCCAGGTGGAGGCTTAATTTGAGTGTGAAACTGCGCCATTGTGTAAAACTGGTCATTATCTTTTAGTCCAAAAAAAAAAGATCTAGAAAGAATGTGTGCAACTCTTTTATTTATATAGTTTACAGTTTATTCATCGTTAGTCAGCACCTCCACACTAAACAATTTTCTCTGGGTGTGCTCCAGCTTTTTATTGGTCCAAAGGGGACCACCATTAAAATTATTTTCATTTAGATCTGTGACATCAGCATTCCTCTGTGGTGTCTGTAGGTGCGCATCATGTTCGAGGTGCAGGATCTGAAGTATGCCACCCTGGCCACTGTGTCACGTTGTGGCATGGTCTGGTTCAGCGAAGACGTGCTCAGCACTGACATGATCTTCAACCACTTCCTGGCGCGCCTGCGCAGCATCCCATTGGACGAGGGCGAAGATGAGGCTTTCCGCATGCACAAGGGCACTGAGGACGAGGGCGAGGAGACCGCCTCCCCCATGCTGCAGGTTGGTACTGTTGCTACCTGGGTCCTGTTCAGTAGGGCGCAACAAAACACTTGTTTCACTCTGTTGGATAACATTTTCTCCCTATTGAACACAGCCCTGGCTCATCTAGCGTTACGTTAATAGTCTTATAACACCCCCCCATTGTCCTCTCTCTCTCTCTCTCCCTCCAGATCCAGAGGGACACAGCGGCCATCCTGCAGCCCTACTTCACCTCCACTGGGCTGGTGATCAAGACCCTGGAGCATGCCTCCAAGATGGAGCACATCATGGATTTCACGCGGCTGCGTTGTATGGGTTCCCTGTTCTCCATGCTACACCAGGCCTGCCGCAACGTGGCGCTCTACAACAACAACCACTCAGACTTCCCCATGCCCAACGACCAGCTGGAGCGCTACATGCAGGTCAGTCAGTGGTGCCACAGCGCCTCCTGCTTGTGGGGAGGCTAAATGGAGTCCCTCAGTGCTTGGTGTCAATTCCATTTGAATTCATTTAAGTTTAGGAGATCAATTGAAATTGTAGTTCAAGAATCGAGTAGTTGGGGGGGGGAAATGTAAATGTTTTTTCAATTTACTTGGTGGATTGATTGAGTTGAAACTATCCTGTCAGACTGGAGACTTACCCCAGAGAATGAAATCTGATGAATCCAGAGAACATTGCACTAAGCAGCTCCTCTCCTGTCACACTAAGCGTCATTATTATTATCATTATTATTATCATTATTATTATTATTGAGTGCTTTTCAAGAATCCAAACAATAATACTACATGGGTTTGTAACAATGCTGCATTAATTGTAAACTTGATTTTTGTACAACAACAAATATTAGAAAAAATAATAAATGGGTTTTATCAATGTTAAACCATATTTCTGCCGTTTGGGTCCACAGAGGTACTTGATCTACGCCGTGCTGTGGTCCTTCTCAGGCGACGGCCGGCTGAAGATACGTGGCGAGCTGGGTGAATATATCCGCCGCATCACCACTGTGCCCCTGCCTTCGGCGCCCAACGTGCCCATCATCGACTACGAGGTAGGAATGGACGTGCTCTTGAATCTCAGATCATCAAGCTGAATAACAAAGTGGCTCACCCATTTAACTCTCATTAAAATTCTGAAGTTTATTTATTTAATTTTTTTGTCCTATCCCGTGGTAGAACTGGAGCCAGGGCATAACATTAACTATTAAATGAATAAACTTTTTGGTCCACCAACCACTGGCAGGTATATAAAAAAAAATCTACAAGACACATTTTTTACCAGACAAATGTCTTCTTTTTTTTTGCCACTAAAATTACACCAAAAAAACCCAAAGGGATGAGCATGCTTTGATGTTTCTAAAACATATGTATTACTAGTTAGAAGTAGTGTGATATGTTTAATTTCATTTTTTGTGACCTTAAGTATTTTAACCCAAAATATCACAGATGAGACAATGTTCACCTGCCCCTTTAATGGCAGGGGGGTTACCGTGGTAATGTAACAAGTCATGTTTGTGCCAGTGAGATTCTGTTGAAACTCAAAAATAAAAAAACATCCTAGCTCGTGAACAAACTATGTAAACAGCTGGGAAACACAAGGAAAAGTCTCACTTCAGTAGATTTTTCATTCTAAAAATGAATCTTTCACTCAGCTCTTCACATGTGCACAGCCCCAAGTCGATGGCAGTGTGAGGGGTCATAGTTCTTTGTTGCGATTTCATTTACCAGCTATGAAACAAAACGACAAATACTTTTAAGACTGCTACTGCAGCATTGATATTACTATAAATGTGATCGTACTTGACGAGTGAAATACTTGCACTGTGGAGCCCTGACCACCCGCCAACGTGCCTGGTGTAATATAATTTTAAACCACTGATGCCAACATTTATCAGCATGTGACGCGTGTTAGACCCTGACAGGAGCCCTGAGTTTTTCCTGTTTTCCAGACCATATGAGCTAACTAAGAGAACTTCTTGTCCCTAGAATTATACCACAACTCTTGTTTTTGGTCCCGTCAGGTCACCATCTCCGGCGAGTGGCAGTCGTGGCAGGGCAAGGTGCCACAGATCGAAGTGGAGACCCACAAGGTGGCTAGCCCAGATGTTGTGGTACCCACCCTGGACACGGTGCGCCACGAAGCCCTGCTCTACACCTGGCTGGCTGAGCACAAGCCCCTGGTCCTCTGCGGCCCGCCCGGCTCGGGTAAAACCATGACCTTGTTCAGCGCCCTCCGAGCTCTGCCTGACATGGAGGTAAGTGTGGTCCCATCAGGAACGCTGTTTACTGGGGTTAGATGGCGCTTAGACCTGTGGGTTTCAATTGTAGTCTAAACTGACCTGGTCTGAGTCATGGGGTGATTCTCAAAATGCAATACTACCGTGCTCTGAGCACTTGAGTGTCGGAGTACGAGTCCAAATCAAAGTAGGAGTACAGTTATCAAATGCGTACTCTCTTTGTACGTATTTTCACTCATGCATCGTTGCAAGCTTCAACTGGAAGTATGCAAAGAAATAAGAGGCAAACGCATTAAAAAAAATTACACAATGTATTTAAAATCAATGGAATGTTTTATGCGTTCTCCGTGCAAGAACGTCCTCGGAAAATGCACCCGGAACACGGTAGTATGCATAATTTTTGTTGTGCTGAATTGAAACAAAAACCGGCACACCCTGCATCTCTTCAGCTGGTCACCATAGAGATGGACTTAAGTCAGCTTCCAATGTCCACTTGGAATGCAAAACCCAATATATTGCTAATTCCACAATAAGTATGCTAGTGTGGACATTGGACCGGAGGCTAAATCTTCAAGTGTGCCAATGAGTCTTTCAAATGAATAATGGGTCTTCCTGCCGAAGTTAACCCTTTCACCTCTGCTCCCAGGTTGTGGGTCTGAACTTCTCCAGTGCCACCACCCCGGAGCTCCTGCTAAAGACCTTCGATCACTACTGCGAGTACCGACGCACGCCCAACGGTGTGGTCCTGGCCCCCGTGCAGCTGGGCAAGTGGCTGGTGCTCTTTTGTGATGAGATCAACTTGCCTGACATGGACAAGTATGGTACCCAGAGGGTCATCTCCTTCCTAAGACAGGTGAGGCGTTCTCAGCGTGTACATGCATACACACGTACTGGCTGTGTCTCAATAGGTTTAACATGACTCCTTCCTCAATGGCCTTTCTACCTACCAGTGGTACTGAAGTAAAGGAGACCAGGAAGGATGCCATTTGAGAATGGGCCAGTGTGTTCTGAAGTTAAAGGCAAGGATGGGCAACCCTGGTCCTGGACGGCAGGCACTTCAATTTTTTATTTAACCGACCTGTGTTGAATTTAGGACATCACTGAATTGATCAATTATCTGTTGGTCAGGTGTGTTGCCTGCAGCACTCCAGGAACAGGGTTTCCTACCCCTGCACTATGTTATGCTGAGTTCGTGCGAGAGCATTAGCTCACCTTCCTCTGGTGTTTTTCCCCTGCAGATGGTGGAGCATGGAGGCTTCTACCGTACCTCAGACCAGACCTGGGTCAAGCTGGAGAGGATCCAGTTTGTGGGAGCCTGTAACCCCCCAACCGACCCCGGCAGGAAGCCCCTCACCCACAGGTACTGTCAACATGACCTATGTCCATTTTGCGACCATGTAGCTTTTTCCTAGGTCTTGTTTAGTAGTAGCGACTCCCATGGTAAACAGCGAGGGAGCGACGTGACTAACTCTAGTAAAACGTTTTGAAATGGGAAAAGGGAGTGTTTTGTATCGGTGAAGTAGTTCCCTACCCGTTTTCAGTCAGTTTTCTACCGTTTGGTGCCTAATGAATACGACCCCGGAGTCGACTCACTGTGGTCGGTTTTGAATGATGGGTAACTGTTGTGATTTTTTTTTATTCCAGGTTCCTGCGCCACGTGCCAGTGGTGTACGTGGACTACCCCGGCCCCGCCTCCCTCACTCAGATCTACGGCACCTTCAACCGGGCCATGCTGCGTCTCATCCCCTCGCTGCGTACCTTCGCTGAGCCACTCACCGCCGCCATGGTGGAGTTCTACACCATGTCTCAGGTAAGAGCTTACGTATCAAACATAACTGTAAAATACCTACTTTATCAGTCTATCTGCAGTAGTATTTTGAGTTATCAAATTTCGCCATGACTTATGCCATGTTATTTTGATATCTGACTGACTACCAAGATCAATGTGGGCCCCCTGGAGGTCAGGGCCCCTGGGCGCGTGCCCGGTCCATATTCGACCATAATTAGTTTAGATGGCTGGCTTATCTAAAAATGGTTACCTGTCAGTGACTGACGAAACCAGAGAGAAACTGCTGATGCAAAATCAAATTTTAAAATGGTGTATTCTACTATTCTGACTCTAAACAGTAAGTTGAGACCCTGACTGAGTTGTTATTTTTTTATATATACATATTATTATTTTTTACCCTCAACCCACTTTGGGGTCATGATCTACAGCACCAGTATTATCAACAGTAGTATTATCTAATGTAGTATTTACAGTTATCTACAGTAGTAGCCATTTCTATGGTACAACATCCTCACAAATATGTCTTGTATAATAGCCACTATAGGAATCGCTCACAATGTCTGATTTTTGTAGTGCTGAACACAATGGTAGGATAGGATGTAACCTCGTCCCAGATCAGTTTATGCCATCTTGTTAAAACCTCAGGTTGTTAGCAAAACGTCACAAACTGATCTGGGACCAGGTTAGATTGGATGTGCTGTAAGGGAACTGACCTTTTTGTCCTCATGGAGCATGTCCCTCTGTCCACTACAGGAACGCTTCACCCAAGACACCCAGCCCCACTACATCTACTCTCCCCGTGAGATGTCCCGCTGGGTGAGGGGCATCTTCGAAGCCCTGCGGCCCCTGGAGACACTCCCTGTGGAGGGTCTCATCCGCATCTGGGCCCATGAGGCCCTGCGCCTCTTCCAGGACAGGTGTGTATGTTCAGTCCTTAGGGAAGTAGCCAGACTCCCCCAAAGTAGCCTCGTAGAATCTTTGGGGGAAAGATTGTTTAGCGTTATTAATATGGCTTGGAGTTTTCCCTTGCCAGGAATAACACCAGGTGCTTGTTCCAGGCTGTAAGCAAGGCCCTGAGTTTTCTTGATTGTGTGACCTGATTTGATTTTAAAAGTTGGATGCGAAGAGATTCAATGTTGTTGTCTAAGGTCCTGACTGACCTGTTAAACTATTCTCTCCCGTGCACAGGTTGGTGGAGGATGAGGAGAGGCGCTGGACAGATGAAAACATTGACATGGTGGCCCTCAAGCACTTCCCCAACATTGACCGTGAAAAGGCCCTCAACAGGCCTATCCTCTACAGCAACTGGCTCTCTAAGGTGAGCTTCCTGCCCATAGTAGCAATATAATACGTTTCTGTTTATGCAATATAAGTAATTTTTATATATATATTACTGCACTGTCGCTTTCGCTAAACCTGCAATAACATCTGCTAAGCACATGTATGTGACCAATAAAATGTGATTTTGATTTGAGACTCAATATAACATGGTTCTGTTTGTTGAGATGCGATATAACATGGTTCTGTTTAGTTCTGTGTATCGGCATATGTTGCAGCATCACCTAACTACCATATAGACATTACCCACCGTGAAAGTAGAGCCAAGAAATTGACAATCATGGCTTGTGTCGGTTGAATGAAAGATGTTTTTGTGTTAATGGTGGTCTGTCCCCATCCTCAGGATTATATCCCAGTGGAACAGGAGGAGCTGCGAGACTACGTCAAGGCCCGTCTGAGGGTCTTCTACGAGGAGGAGCTGGACGTGCCGCTGGTGCTCTTCAACGAGGTTCTGGACCATGTCCTCCGAATCGACCGGTAAATAATTAAAAAATAATACTTCTCTGCTTCAACATTGTGAAATTTAGCACGTGGATACACTTGAGTTGTTTTTTTTTTTTTATGACTCCTTACTTGACACTGTTAAAAACGTCCAATTCATGTCCTTTTTCAGAATCTTCCGACAACCCCAGGGTCATCTCCTCCTGATTGGAGTCAGTGGAGCAGGAAAGACCACCCTGTCCCGCTTTGTGGCCTGGATGAACGGCCTGAGTGTCTATCAGATCAAGGTTAGTAAAGTCCTGTGGTAATGGCAAACTGTAAATCTAACTCTGTTCCTTTTTGAATTGCCATTTTTAAAGCTATCTGAATCGTCATCGCGACACATTACGGGTGGGAAAAGTAGTGTTTCAGAAGTGTTTTTTTTTAGGTCTGTGGAATCCATCAGATGTTTTTTATTTTTTAAAATTATTTCACCTTTATTTAACCAGGTAGGCCAGTTGAGAACAAGTTCTCATTTACAACTGCGACCTGGCCAAGATAAAGCATAGCAGTGTGAACAGACAACACAGAGTTACACATGGAGTAAACAATAAACAAGTCAATGTAAAATGGAACACGTCGATATGTAGGTTCTAATGAGTTGAATGAGGTGCTGACTGCATTGTGATGTCTGCATCCAGGTCCACAGGAGATACACGGGTGATGACTTTGACGAGGACCTGCGGACGGTGCTGCGTCGCTCCGGCTGCAAGAACGAGAAGATCGCCTTCATCATGGACGAGTCCAACGTCCTGGACTCTGGCTTCCTGGAGCGCATGAACACCCTGCTGGCCAACGGAGAGGTAGAGACCGCCAACCCAAGCTATACACTTTAATACTCAAAAATAGAACAGTCTTCGTTCCTCTGTCTACACTGACCTTGAAGAGACAGGATGGGGTGAAGGACAAATCAAGATCATATTGCTTTTACCTATCTTGTCAGCTCAGAGCAGAAGGGACAAGGAGATGGTAGTCACTTGAAACAGATCCCCTGTCGCCTCTTCCATTGGTTCCTACCTAGATACTGCTATTGAGAAACGTGTTGGTTACTGCTATTGAAAAACTTGTTGTTAGGAAATACCATATCCTCAAGTTCCTATATACATGACCAAAGGTATGTGGACACCTGCTCGTCCAACATTTCATTCCAAAGTCATGGGCATAAATATGGAGTTGGTCCCCTCGTTGCTGCTATAACAGCATTCACTCTTCTGAGAAGGCTTTCCACTAGATGTTGGAACATTGCTGCAGGGACTTGCTTCCATTCAGCCACAAGCATTAGTGAGGTCGGGCGATAAGTTCTGGCGTTCATGCTCTAGCAGGGCAGAAATTTGACTTGATTTGTTGGAAAGGTGGCATCCTGTGACTGTGCCTAGTTGAAAGTCACTCTGAACTCTTCAGTAAGGTCATTCTGCTGCCAATGTTTGTCTATGGAGATTGCATGGCGGTGTGCTCAATTTTATACACCAGACAGTAACGGGTGTGGCTGAAATAGCCAAATCCACTATGTACACATACGTCTGTGTGTATATTCTCTAACATGTGTCCCTGCCCAGGTGCCAGGTCTGTTTGAGGGTGACGAGTACGCCGCCCTGATGACCCAGTGTAAGGAGGGTGCCCAGAAGGAGGGCATGATGCTGGACACGCATGAGGAGCTCTACAAGTGGTTTACCAGCCAGGTCATCAGAAACCTACATGTGGTCTTCACCATGAACCCCTCATCTGAGGGCCTGAAGGACCGCGCCGCCACCTCCCCTGCCCTCTTCAACAGGTGGGGGCCTCCTATATCCACACCTGCAGTCAAGACCTACAATTTACTTTTTGTTCCACCAACCACTGTGGCAGGTAGATGGAAAAAATCTACCAGCCACTTAGATTTTTTTACCAGCCGAAATGTTTTTTTGCCATAATGAACAAACATAAAAAAACAAATGACCATGCTTAATGATTCTAACGCAAAAAAAAAAATATTAGTAAGAAGTAATGTGATAAATTGCTCAATTTCGTTACATTTTTTTGTGGCCCAAGTCTTTTATTAACCAAAAATATCAGATGAGACAAAATATTCAGCTGCCACTTTAAGGGCGGGAGGTTACCGTGGTAACGGGGCCACTCGAGTCATGTCACGTGGCCGTGATTTTGGATCTGACTAGTAGACCCCGCATCTCTTCGCTATCACTCAGAGCCTCCAAAAATGAATCTATCAGCACAAAGCGCCCCAGCCAGGCCTTGTTACTGCGTGAGGTGGGATATAGATTTTATATTTCTTTGTGCGATTAGCAGCTATGAAACAGCAGAAAAACAGCTACTGCAACATTTATAAATCACAACTAGCAAATGTGCTCCTACTTGACTTTTTGTACTAAATGTTTATTTGCAAATTTAACGCTCTCTCTGTAGAGCCCTGCAAATTGACCACCCACCTAGGTGGCTGGTGAAATACACATTCTTACCCGCCAATACCTAAATCTACCGCATTTGGCAGGTGCTAATGTTATGCCCAGCCGACAGTACAGTGGCGCTGGTATTACCTTAGTAGCTGACTCTAAACCCACTCAAATATTTCCATCAGATTTGCTCACTGTCACTGGTCCCGAGTAGTGGCTGATTCGGAAATCTTAGGGGGGAAAACATTTTTTTCGTTGAATTGATTCTTTGGGATCCCTTTTGGATAGACAAGACACACTGCACTCAACCCCCCCTCCCCCCAGTCGTTTTCAGATCTGTCATGATTGTAGCCTTCCACTGCAGTATCTGTGTTGGTCTCTCATAACTCTTTCTCCATTCCCTTCCGCAGGTGTGTGTTGAATTGGTTTGGAGACTGGTCAACTGAGGCCCTCTACCAAGTGGGCAAAGAGTTCACCATCAAACTGGACCTGGAGAAACCCAACTACAAGGTGCCTGACTACATGCCGGTGGTGTACGACAAGCTGCCCCAGCCACCATCTCACCGTGAGGCCATCGTCAACGGCTGCGTGTTTGTCCACCAGACACTGCACCAGGTAAGAATCACGCTTTGGTAATCAGACCTGGGTTCAAATTTTATTTTTATTTAATTTAGTTTTTTTCAAATACCTCAGCTGTGCTCGCCTAGTGCAATGGAACCAATGGAATAGTCCCAAAAGTGCAAAAACACGGCCCATCTGGCTCTCCAGGCAGGCTCAAACAAACCCTTAAAGTATTTGAAAGAACAGAAATACCAGGCCTCTGCACTTGTGGAGATCTGAGAGGATTTGATTGGTGTAAGCAATATAGTGAAACTACTTGATTATACCTGTGGAGATCTGAGAGGAATTGACAAGTGGGCTTAGAGGTACGATTTGGGACTGGGACAACATTTTAAACCAGGTCTGTCGATCATATGACGGTAAAATGGTACTCACGTTTGCTCACGATGGCGTTCTTCCTCCTCAGGCTAACAGCCGGCTGTCCAAGCGTGGCGGGCGCACCATGGCTATCACCCCGCGCCACTACCTGGACTTCATCAACCACTACGCCGACCTGTTCAACGAGAAGCGCAGCGAGCTGGAGGAGCAGCAGATGCATCTCAACGTGGGCCTGAGGAAAATCAAGGAGACCGTGGACCAGGTGACGCTTCCTTCCATAATGGTCTTTCTTGACAAACAAACTTAAGACGTGGATAGAGCTAGGTTGCTTGCAGACGTACAATTTGGCTCAGTGTTTCAAGATTATGGTAGATCTGTTTTGGATTTTTATTGTCTGTTCCAGTTGTTTGTCACCACAGTCTGTATCTTGATCTTCACCCATAGGTGGAGGAGCTGCGTCACGACCTGAGGATCAAGAGCCAGGAGTTGGAGGTGAAGAACGCCGATGCCAACGACAAGCTGAAAAAGATGGTCAAAGACCAGCAGGAGGCGGAGAAGAAGAAGGTAAGAGCGAGAGGAACTATTTCACTGTATACCAGTGGTCTGACAATTCCGTTCCGCTGGGCCAAGAAATAAGCAGATCAGGTCCTGATGTGGCTCCCGGGCTGGGACTTTGTGATCTCTGCTGTATACTAACCTCTGTGGAAGTAGATGGTGGTTGTATTAGACCTGTGTGTTTTCCATTGGGATTTCTAGGTGATGAGTCAGGAAATCCAGGAGTCTGTGTACAAGCAACAGGAGAAGATCAAAGACAAACAGCTGAGTGTCAAGGTAGACCTGGATCAGGTGGAGCCCGCTGTTATTGAGGCCCAGAATGGTACGTCTCCCTTCTGTTTTATTTTGTATTTAATTTCCTTACACTTTTGATGACTGCTTTAGACATTGTTGCAAAATCAGCTTAGAGGCAGACTGATCTATTTAACAAGCAGTGTTGTTTTGGGAGCGTTCATATTCGCAATGTCACTGCTGCTGTTGAATGATTACATCCCCAAGTTTACATTATGAGATGCCCAGCTGATGGAAACAACATTGCTCTTTTTGAGCAGATGTCTTTTTTCTTTCCAAGTTCTTTATTGTCCTCTCTCCCGCGGTCTCCCGGTACGAGATGGATATCTCTCTTCTTAATCTAACTTCTCTGCTTTTCTTCTCACTTTCCCTCTTTGCTGTTGATTCTCCCCTCCGTCCTCTTGTGCCTCCCCCCTCCTCTGGCCGGGGTTAGCCGTTAAGTCCATTAAGAAGCAGCATCTGGTGGAGGTGCGTTCCATGGCCAACCCGCCGGGGGCGGTCAAGCTGGCCCTGGAGTCCATCTGCCTGCTCCTGGGGGAGAGCACCACAGACTGGAAGCAGATCCGCTCCATCATAATGAGGGAGAACTTCATCCCCACCATTGTTAACTTTTCTGCCGATGAGATCAGGTGACCATGAGTGTTTTGTTGGAGGGGGAAGATTGCAGCGGTGGGGTTTGTGTGACCGAGGGAAGGGGTGTCTGTGATTGTTCAATGGCAGAGAGGAGTTGTGTGATTTGACATTTGATTGAACCAATTACAGAGCGGTTTGATTTGAGCTGCCAACATGTTTTGGCACTTCTGCAGTAAAATCTAGAGCAAGACTCATTCCTGCTAGCAAGTTTTTAGAGATCCAAAATGGCCTCTTCTTCAATGGAGTTCAAATACCTAAACACCTCTGCCCTGAAACACAGTCCCTTTGCCCCCCCTCTTCCAACCCTGCTGCTGTCAAACCCCCCCTCCTCCCACCCCTTCTGTCCTGCATGGTTCCTAAAGAGTGGCCCCCCCCTCTTTTTCCCTCCCCCCATCCATCCCTCCCCAGCCGTCAGCTCTATTAAGCGTCACCATCTTGTTGAAGTGCGTGCCATGACCAACCCCCCTCCCACGGTTAAGCTGGCCTTAGAGTCTATCTGCTTACTGCTGGGCGAGGAGACTAATGACTGGAAAAAGATCAGACAAGTTATTGTCAGGGACAATTTCATCACCAACATAGTCAACTTTGTCTCAGAGGACATGAGGTACTGTGCTTATCCATTTTATATTACTCTGATCGCAATCTTCCTCAAGCAGTTGTGATTCACTGTATTATTGTTAATTGCCAAGTGGTTGTCTTGAGAAATCAGAAGAGTAATGTACTGATTTATTGATAGTAGACCAATCTTGGCATGATTATGCTCATTGAATCAAGTTAGCGTGTCCAGCAGTTGGCTAGATATGTTTTCTGACCGTAGTTGGTAGAAAAATTGTCTGAAATCAGTCACTACGATCTGTATCCATTTGGATGAAACATTTCAAAATGATTCATACTAAATAGAAAGCAATTTTCCAGTTGAAGGGCAATTTCACCCTAGCTCTCAGTCATTACAATGTTAACAACATTAGATTTTGTCATCTATCCGTCAAAAATATCCCCAGTACAAGCTACAACAAGTGCATTTTCATTTCACCGGTAGAATCAAACTTCCTGTGTCTTCGTCTGCTCCAAGTGTAACACCACTCCGGCATTCATAGCGAATGCACGATGCACAGCGGGGCCTAGAACAGGAAGCACCACTCCACACCAAGCTGTAGTCTTTCAGTGAATCGGCCAATAGGAGCATCGCTGAAAAGACATCTAAATGCTCTGTCAAACAAAGACAACCACATCTACACACAGATGTGTGGTCGGTATAACATAGAGGCTTTTTGTGAAATGCCTTTTTAGATCTCATCCATCACATCAATACACCGGATGTTGTCATCGGGTGTATCGTTCAGCACGTGAAACCCAGACCTGCTGCCTTTGTGGTCAAATATATGTGAAACACTTCTCACTGTGCTAGAAGCGTTTCAGACACGATCCAAACAAACCCAGTCATATTTTGGTGAAATTTCCCTTTAAAAGCTGTAACAACCAACAAGATTGTTTTTAAATGTTTGCTTTCCTTGCACGCCACCCCTTTCGTACATAATTTCATCCTAATCATTTCTGAATACCCTACTTTCAATTTAATTCATTGACATTTTTATACAATTGCCTGTTGCTCTGTCCTAACCCTGTGACCTCCATTTGTAAATGCAGTGAGTCAATCCGTGAGAAGATGAAGAAGAATTACATGTCCAACCCCAACTTCAACTACGAGATGGTCAACAGGGCCTCCCTGGCCTGTGGCCCCATGGTCAAATGGGCTATCGCTCAGGTAAGGAAACCACCGCCCACTGACCTTTATATAATGGGAACGGTTTGCGGGTGAATCTAAAGTCTTTCCTCGATTCCTTACATCC
Source organism: Oncorhynchus masou masou (assembly GCF_036934945.1). Taxonomy (NCBI): domain Eukaryota; kingdom Metazoa; phylum Chordata; class Actinopteri; order Salmoniformes; family Salmonidae; genus Oncorhynchus; species Oncorhynchus masou. Next base: position 49,989,934 of record NC_088232.1, read on the forward strand.
TCTCGTCTCCCTCTCAAAACACCTTGGCGGTGAATGTCATAGAGGAGGATTATTGGATCTTCCAATGCATTTGGAGAGGAAGTATTTGAGATTCATGTAATGTCTAATGAGTGCCAGGAGTAAATTCTTCCTTACCATGTTTAAAAAAAAAAATAATAATAATAATCTGCACCTTACTTATAACCTGCAGTTATAGCCTGCAATTATATTGACCCATCTCTTCCCCCTCTTCTAGCTGAACTACGCTGACATGTTGAAGCGCGTGGAGCCGCTGAGGAACGAGCTGCAGAAGCTGGAGGACGATGCCATGGACAACAAGTCCAAGGCAGAGGAGGTGGAGCAGATGATCCACGACCTGGAGTCCAGCATCGCCCGTTACAAGGAGGAGTACGCCGTGCTCATCTCTGAGGCCCAGGCCATTAAGGCAGATCTGGCCGCCGTCGAGGCGAAGGTAGGGAAGTCCATCCACCCATAAAACAACCATTTCCCCATCTCCATAACCTTAGGAATTAGCAAGAGATGCCATTTCTCCTTAACCTTAGGAATTAGCAAGAGATGCCATTTCTCCTTAACCTTAGGAATTAGCAAGAGATTTAGGAAATGCGTTTGAGCAAATAGTGTTTTTTCAAAGAAAAAGGCGTGGCATCTCATCTACGAACATTCTGAAAGTCAATGCTCCAGACTTGACAATAGAATGTTGCCCAATGGGATGAGTCTTCAGTTAAAAACTCCATTCCAATGCAATTGAAGACTAGGTGGAAGAGCGCCGTATCAATCCAATCCGTCATTGTTAAATCCGACCTTGACCGTCTTCTGTGAGTGCAGGTGAACCGCAGCACAGCCCTGCTCAAGAGCCTGTCTGCTGAGAGCGAGCGCTGGGAGAAGTCCAGTGAGACTTTCAAGAACCAGATGGCTACCATCGCTGGGGACTGCCTGCTGTCCGCAGCCTTCATCGCCTACGCGGGCTACTTCGAGCAGCAGATGAGGCAGAACCTCTTCACTACCTGGTCGCACCACCTGCAGCAGGCTAACATCCAGGTACTGGGGGGGTGGGTTGTTCAGTGGCTCATGTAATGGGGGTAGTTCTCAGCACTAGGCTTTCGTTGACATCATGAGTAGGGGAGGGGTCATGCGTTTTTCCATGTCAAATGAGGGATGATGAGGATTAAAAATACTGGCCTTAATGATAAATGAACTTGCTGGAGATGTGGAGAATTGTGTTGGCTCCCACGGCTATTTCCTAGGCTTTTGTTCAGACGGCTAACTGTTTTGAGTTGCATGGACAACCCAAGTTCGAAACCCAGACTTTCACGCCTACTCTGGCAGTCATCTGTAACTCAAGGCCTTATTCTATGTAATGTTCTAGACTCCCATTTTGTATGGCTAAGCAGATCTGTCTCTCCCACTAGTTCCGTACGGACATCGCCAGGACTGAGTACCTGTCCAATGCGGATGAGAGGCTGCGCTGGCAGGCTAACTCCCTCCCGGCGGACGACCTCTGCACCGAGAACGCCATCATGCTCAAGAGGTTCAACAGGTGAGTGTGTCAATCCGAATCACAATATCATCCACTTTTTTTCCACGTCTAGGAGTTGAAGTGTTCTAAATGACCAACACAGAGTGGTAGAGGATGATAGAACTATCATAAACCTCTATAGAAAGCTAAACACTTCACTGCAGATCCTGTCAGAAGATACTAAACTTTACCATGGAAATGTTTGTATAATGAATGCCTATCCTAGTTGTGATGGATAGACTTAAAAAAAAAAAAATGTTTAAATTAAGACTTTTGGAAAGCTGTCCATTTCTTTGGGCAAAATGAGATTCTAATATATCAAAAAATTATATAATTCCCAGGTATCCACTGATCATCGACCCGTCCGGCCAGGCCACAGAGTTCATCATGAACGAGTACAAGGACCGCAAGATCACCAGGACCAGCTTCCTGGACGACGCCTTCCGGAAGAACCTGGAGAGCGCCCTGCGTTTCGGAAACCCTCTGCTTGTGCAGGTCAGAACAGACTTCTAGGTCGATCCAGCATGTTCCAGACCATGTGTACCTCTATAATAGCATGCTAGTAACACATGCTATTAATCTGAATACATTGGGAGGTAGCACTCTGCTTCTGTCGTGAAATATAATCTCCCTTGAGACTGGTAACATTGTTACTATATTTAACATAAGCTTTAACGTAAATGTTAGGTCCAGTAGCTAGCTAGCGAATGCAACGTTTGGTTCTGGGTTCCAAGATTACTGTTGGGCTTGCCAACCTTGGTTCATTTGGATAAAACCATTTAGCTTCCATGTAACTAATGGTAATATGTAACAATGTCTCCCCCAGGATGTAGAGAGCTACGACCCCATCCTGAACCCGGTGCTCAACAGAGAGGTACGCAGGACTGGCGGACGCGTGCTTATCACCCTTGGCGACCAGGACATTGACTTGTCGCCATCCTTCGTCATCTTCCTCTCCACACGCGACCCCACAGTGGAGTTCCCTCCAGACCTGTGTTCTCGTGTGACCTTTGTCAACTTCACAGTGACACGCAGCAGTCTGCAGAGCCAGTGTCTCAACGAGGTGCTTAAGGCCGAGAGGCCCGACGTGGACGAGAAGCGTTCCGACCTCCTCAAACTGCAAGGTGAGACGCTTGCTTGCGCAACTCTCGTTCCGTGTGCTGACAGACTCTTGCATTAGATGATGAATCTATCCAGAACCTGATTTCATGTGAATGAAACCCGTATACGGATCTGACTGCTGATATGCAATGCACACGAAAGTATCTACGCTCTACTCTTAGTCCTATTTTATCCATTAACCCTCCCTCCCTCCACCAGGTGAGTTCCAGGTGCGTCTGCGCCAACTGGAGAAGTCCCTGCTGCAGGCCCTGAACGAGGTCAAGGGTCGTATTCTGGACGACGACACCATCATCACCACCCTGGAGAACCTGAAGAAGGAGGCGGCGGAGGTGACCAGGAAGGTGGAGGAGACTGACATTGTGATGGCTGAGGTGGAGGCGGTGTCGCAGCAGTACCTGTCCCTCTCTTCGGCCTGCAGCTCCATCTACTTCACCATGGAGGCCCTGAACCAGGTACACACACTGCTATCTCTTATAAAGATTATCCCTTGTGCAGACAGCGTCTTGCATTAAATGATGAATATATCCCAAACCTGAGTTCATGTGAATGAAACTCTTATACGGATCTGACTTCTGACATGCAAGTCTCTTCTAGTTCTGTTTCTATGGTGGTGACCCTCTTAAAAACCTTCTAGTAGTGAACCAAAAAGTACTGTACCTGTCCGTCTCCAGATGCACTTCCTGTACCAGTACTCGCTGCACTTCTTCCTGGATATCTACCACACGGTGCTGTACGAGAACGCTAACCTCAAGAGTGTTAGCGACCACACCCAGCGCCTCACCCACATCACCAAGGACCTCTTTCAGGTAACCGCACATCTCAAACACCCACTAGAACCTAGAATGTCTAAAAAAAAAACTCACATCTAGAACACCTTCTGGAACATCTAGAGCTAGAGTTTTTTTTTTCTTCAAAGATTACGTTTATGGGTTTTTGTTTAGAGGTTTTCTAGTGCAAAATCTCAAATCCTATTTTCTCGTTTTCAGGGGGCGTTCAACAGAGTGGCCAGAGGCATGTGTAACCAGGATCACATCACCTTCGCCATGCTCTTAGCCAGGATCAACCTGAAAGGCATGACAAGGTATTGAACTGTCTACACATTCCAGGTTATAATGTGAAGGATAAGGTCCATGGTTCAGTTCCAAAATCTACACTACCACAATGTATTGAGGATGCATTCTAAGTGGTATACTAGTGTGGACAGTGTGGCGTTGCCCCTGCGTGTCATTGATAACCACTTCCTGTTGCCCTCAGCGAGCCGTCCTATGACGCTGAGTTCCAGCACTTCCTGCGTGGTGCGGAGATGGTGCTGAAGGGTACAGCGGTGCCCAAGGTGAAGGGCCTGACCACGGAGCAGTGTGAGGCCATGATCATTCTCAGCCGTCTCCCCGCCTTCAAGGACCTGGTCTCCAAGGTGGAAGCTGATGAGGTGAGAAACTTGGACGGAAGGGGAAGCAAATTACTTTAGCGATGTGAAGCTCTTTAATAAACCGTTTGTTAAAACTGACTCTTTACTGAACTGTTTGTTAAGCAGAAGAGCATTACAATTATTTTTTTTAGAAGAAAAGAGTAAGAAAGGAACATTTTAAGTTGTCGTCGAGGTTGACATGTTTTTTTTTTACCATTGCAGCAATTCTTCATGTGGATTGAGAGCAACTCCCCTGAGCTGTCCGTGCCCTACCTGTGGACAGAGGAGAAACAGTCAAGTGAGTATTTCAATCCGATTTACTTTAGGGGAAGCATAGAAACCGATGACGTTCAGAGGCTGCTATGCGTTGTCGAGATCCCAATTATGCTCTTGATAGAATTTGCATTAAAAATACAAAATTAATGTAGAGAATATGGGTAGTTTGTGGTTTGGTGGTGGTAAAGAGTACTACGGGGATTCTGTGCAGTCCCGACTGCAATGTAGTCCATGTCAAAAATGTACTTTGTTTTGTCCTCGACAGCCTCCATCGGTCAGGCAGTGCACCAGCTGCTCCTGATCCAAGCCTTCCGTCCGGACCGCATGCTGGCCATGGCCCACATCTTTGTATCTAAGGTCCTGGGAGACACCTTCATGGCCATCATAGAGCAGCCCCTTGACCTGGGCAACATCGTGGAGAGCGAGGTAACAGAGCATAGAAATAGATATGAAATGACTACGATGGTAGATTCTATGGTACAGAAGTCTGGACATCCCTGAATCGACAATCATCTCGGATATAGTGTGTTATTTGTACAGTGTTAAGGGTCACTGTTCTACGTACCATTTGCGTATTACAACCGCTCATCTCCTCGTGACACTTGTTCTCCTACCCGCCTAGGTGAAACCCAGTACACCTGTTCTGATGTGCTCCGTACCCGGGTATGACGCCAGCGGCCTGGTCCGGGACCTGGCAGCTGAGGAAAACAAACACATCACCTCCATCTCCATTGGTAGGTAGCCTACAGCAGGGTTTAGTCAGTTCAGTTTGAAAACAGTCCAGGAAGAAGTATGAAACCTCTACTGGCATCTTAGAAACCTGGTTCCTCCTCTTCTCTCTCAGGTTCTGCTGAGGGCTTCAACAAGGCCGACCGCGACATCAACACCGCTGTCAAGTCCGGCCGGTGGGTGATGCTGGAGAACGTGCACCTGGCTCCTGGTTGGCTGATGCAGCTGGAGAAGAAGCTCCACTCCATGCAGCCCCACGCCAGCTTCCGTCTCTTCCTCACCATGGAGATCAACCCCAAGGTCACATTCCGCTTTCAACTTCCTTAGAAAAAATAAACAAGATAGTATGACAGTGTTTGACAGTGTTTTACTCTGTATTGAGGACTATAAAGACATAACAGTAAACTTAATGAAAGTGCTAGAAAGGGGTTTTTGAAGAAAGTTCAAGCTCACTCAATTGTTGATGATAAAAAGTTTTTAAAAACAGTGATTTAAAAAATATCCATGTTGTTACTTGAAGTATAACTTATCACTGTGATTGGTTAACCTCAAGCTTTTTCTCGCCATGTGGCACAGTTATGAATGTCTTGACTATTGAGAGATCTAAATGCGTTTACTCTGTTCCTCTCAGGTGCCAGTGAACCTGCTGCGTGCTGGACGTATCTTTGTGTTTGAACCTCCTCCTGGTGTCAAGGCCAACATGCTGAGGACCTTCAGCAGCATCCCTGTGGCTCGCATGTGCAAGGTGACCAACACGACTATATGAATACTGATTACTCTCTCGCTCCTTTTAACTCCTGTCACTTTTTGTCCCTCTGTTCGTCTCACACCTTCTTCCTCCGTAAACTTGGATGAAGGATTTCTTTTTACCTTGACTATTAAAGGGTCAATCTGCAATTGTGACTATTTTTGGGGGGACTTAACTTCTTGATGCACCCATCCTGTTAGCGGGTTCATCAACATCCGCTGAATTGCAGAGCGCCAAATTCCAATTAAATTACTAAAAATCACAAGTGCAATATAGCAAAACGCAGCTTAGCTTGTTGTTAATCCAACTGGCGAAAGCATACCAAGCGTTTATGTAAGGACATCTCTCTCAGTAGACAAAACATTACAAACAGCTAGCAGCCAAGTAGGTTGGTCAGAAAAGCAATAAAATGAATCACTTACCTTTGGTCTTTGGATTTTTGCACTCACGAGACTCCCAGTTACACACATGTTCCATGAAAATTATTTTTATATCCAAAATGCCTCCATTTGGTTGGCGCGTTATGTTCCGAAATCCACAGGCTCGAGCAGTCACGACATTGCAGACAAATTCCAAATATTATCCGTAAAATTAATAGAAACATGTCAAACGTTTTTTATAATCAATCCTCAGGTTGTTTTTACAATATATAATCGATAATATTACAACTGGGACTGTAGCTTCTTCGATAGGAGAGAGAGAGTAATGTCAGCTCCAAGCTGTTGCGCATGCAAAACGCTGATGGCACCCAGCCATACAATGATGCGATGTGTTCTTTCTCGCTCATTTTCCAAAATAAAAGCCTGAAACTGTTTAAAGACTGTTCACACCATGGGGAAGCCATAGGAAAAGGAATCTGGTTGATATCCCTTTAAATGGAGCGAAGGCAGGCAATGGAACAGAGAGCTTTCAGGAAAAACAGCACTTCCGGGTTGGATTTTCCTCAGGTTTTCACCTGCAATATCAGTTCTGTTATACTCAGACAATATTTTGACAGTTTTGGAAACTTTAGTGTTTTCTATCCGAATCTGACAATTATATGCATATTCTAGATTCTGGGCCTGAGAAATAGGCAGTTTCATTTGGGTATGTTTTTTTATCCAAACATCAAAATACTGCCCCCTACACTCAAGAGGTTAAATTAATTATATATTTGTATTATATACCCATAGGTTCTTTAAGAATATAACTAAGGCCTATTGAGCTTAGTTTAAGTGTCCTACCCCATCAAGAACCCAAGATAAAAGCTTGTTTTACTCCATTGTTTGTAAACAATGTAATTGAAACCTAACTTTGTCTCGCCTTGAAACAACATGGTTAAAACTATAATTTTAATATTGTGGATGGTCAGTCCTTGCATGCATAGCTCTGTCTGAATTTGAGAGCTCCAAACCCATTCCTCTGCTATTTACCAAAACAGTGGTGGAGTGGCCACTTCGTTTTGAACTTCAGATTGTTTTTATAGGGGCAAACTCTTCTACTTGTCTGTCATTCTCTGCAGGCACCCAACGAGCGTGCCCGCCTCTACTTCCTATTGGCCTGGTTCCACGCCGTCATCCAGGAGCGTCTGCGCTATGCCCCGCTGGGCTGGTCCAAGAAGTACGAGTTCGGAGAGTCGGACCTGCGCTCGGCCTGCGACACCGTGGACACCTGGCTGGACGACACCGCTAAGGTCAGTCACACGCTGTTGTCTCTTACGTTGGGTTCTTTCTGTATGCAGAACGTCTCTTACATTAGATGATGAATCTATCCCGAACCTGGTTTCATGTGAATGAAACTCTTAGACGGATCTGACTGCTGATATGCAATACACACGTAATATATACATTCTTGCAATTAGGAATGAAGTTGAAGGTCACTCAATAAAAATGTACTAGTCTCTAAGTTGGATGGGTGTGGTGACAATAGAACAGGTATTCTATGTATTTCTATGGTGGTAACCTTCCGTTCTCCTCTTCCTCCACACCCCCAGGGCCGTCAGAACATCTCCCCTGACAAGATCCCCTGGGCAGCCCTGAAGACCCTGATGGCCCAGTCCATCTACGGCGGCCGCATCGACAACGAGTTTGACCAGCGCCTGCTCAACACCTTCCTGGATCGCATCTTCACCACGGGCAGCTTCGACTCAGAGTTCAAGCTGGCCTTCAAGGTGGACGGTCACAAGGACATCAAGATGCCCGATGGCATCCGGTCAGTGGTTGGGGTGGTACTTTTACTTTAGTGATATTACAAAAATATAAACGCAGCAGGAGTATTTCTGTCAGAAAGCCCTTTTTGTGGAGTAACACGCATTCTGACTGGACCTGGCTCCCTGCCCAGTCATGTGAAATCCATAGATCCAACTGTAAATGCAGTAAAATCTTTGAAATTGTTGCATTTATGTTTTTCGTGTGTGTATCAACTGAAAACTAAGGTGTAGTATACAGTACATACAAAAAAATATATATTGTGATCCATTCTCAGTAAAATGTTTGTCATAAAGAAATTCAGGGGAAATTCACACTTAGGCATTTCAGGTGATTTTCTAACATCCTCCCTCAGTAATGCTGTTCTCTCTCCTCCCTCCTCTCTCAGTAACACTGTTCTGTCTTTGGTTTCAGGCGTGAGGAGTTCATGCACTGGGTGGAGATGCTGCCAGACACCCAGACCCCGTCCTGGCTGGGCCTGCCTAGCAACGCTGAGAAGGTCCTTCTCACCACTCAGGGTATGCTATTGGCTGCAGCTGCACTCAAGCGGCTTGTCCGGTTTTGTCTGTGGGATCCTTTGTCTGCAGCGAAGGAGACTGCCAAAACTCATCATTCATCTTTGGTTTCTCCTCTCTCCATATCTGTTGTAACACATCTTATTTCCACAGGCCTCATTCTCATCTAACTAGAGAAATGACTACCATTGGTGTAGAGCATATTCTAACTTGGGCATGGATAGGCAACCCTGGTCCTGGAGGGGCCGCAGGCACCATGTTTTTTGATTTAACCGACCTGGAAGACCAGGTGTGTTGAATTCAGGAAATCACTGATTAATTACCTCCAGTGGTATTGTGTGGATCCTAGTCCTGCAGTGGCACTCCAGGAACAGGGTTGCCTTCCTCTGAACTACAGGAAGGACTACCAGGGCCTAAAATGTACTTTTTGGTCCACCAGCCACCTGTTTTTTTTTTACCAGCCCAAATATTTTTTCACCTTAATGACATAAAAAATAAACTGATGACCATGTTTCTAAAAACAAAGTTTTTAGTAAGAAGTAATTACTTTTTTAACCAAAATATCAGATGAGACAAAATATTCAGCTGCCCCTTTTAAGGGCGGGGGGGGGTTAACAGGGCCACTTGAGTCGTGTCTGTGTGCGTGAGAGATTTGGGATCTGACTAGGGAGTCTCTAAGCTATCAGTTGAAGCAGCAGAGTCAAACTAACGTTGAAAAACAACCAAGCTTGTGAACAAACCAATTGAAATTGCCAAGAAACACAAGGACAAAGTCTCACCCTGTAGACTTTAGAGTAAATTAGACAAACTTTGATGCCTGTGCACAGTGCCTCCTAAAATGAATCTATCAGCACTTCCTTCAGAGCGCACAGCTCTGATAGGTGAGATTAGCAGCTATGAAACAAAATGGCAGCAGAACTTTGAAAACAGCTACTGCAGCTTTTTTTTTTTTGCGTTAAATCACAACCAGCACAAGTGCTCCTACCTGCCAACGTGGCTAGTAAAATGGGTATTCTTACCCACCAACGCCTAGATCTACCTGCATTTGACAGGTGTTCATTTTATGCCCTGATGACTACCATTGATACAGAGCATATTCTCTCACTGCTTCCAGTAACGTGGTTGTAGGCCCCTTTCCTCTCCTTATTCCTTTCCTCATAGCAGTTCCAGTGTTCTAACCGAAGGTCCCCGTGTGGTAGCCTTACCCATGGAAGTGTTCCGTCCAGCAGAGGGGTGTTCTCACCCTCCAGCAGCTGTATTTCACATTTATCGTGTCTCGCTTGGCTTCCAGTTCCCAGCTGTTGATGCATCCATCCACCCCTCAATCCATTCACTCATCCCCTTCATCCATCCTTTGGTTACAACTGATTTTTCTCAGAGAGCCCCAGAAAATGTTTTCACTTCTATAGGTCCTCCTTAAAGAAATATTGCATGGTCTCCCTCCATTTTGTTGGTGTTGATTTGTTGTTTTTCTGTCTGTCTTTGACTCTGTTGTAATCCCTTGTTTTTGATTGTGAAACACAACAACCCTTTCATTAACACGTCTATGAGGATGAGGCAGTACAAGGCTATGTTCTTGGTCCACCGTTGATATCTTCTTCCCACACTCCTCCCCCGGGCTTGTCTCACCTCTTCCACCCCTCTCCCCTCCTCTTCTACCTCTCTTCTCTCCTCCCTTACCCCTCTCCTGCTCCCCTTGCTGGCTGCTTCAGGCACTGACATGATGGGTAAGATGCTGAAAATGCAGATGCTGGAGGATGAGGATGATCTTGCCTACGAGAAGGAGACTAAGCGCGAGCGCACTGCGTCCACCTCGGCTGAAGCCCAGCCCGCATGGATGCGTACGCTGCTCACCACCGCCACCAACTGGCTGACGCTCATCCCACAGGTGGTCAACCACCTGAAGCGCACCGTGGAGAACATTAAGGTAACGTCCCGGCAACGTCTCATCTGGTCAGTGTGACGCCTGGGGTCTGATGAGCGTTCTGATGCCTTTTTATTATTATTTTTTTCACAACCTACACACACTGCAATCTCTTACGTAATGCTTTTTTCCACTTTATGCAGTAAGTGATGAATCTATCCCAAACCTGATTTCATGTGAATGAAACTCATATGGATCTGACTTCTGATATGCAATTCAAACACTGTGGGTGTCTTCAAGGACTATAAAGGTGAAAATATCTTGTTTAATCAACTTCTATATATTTAATCCCCCCACACACACACACAGGATCCTCTGTTCCGCTTCTTTGAGCGCGAGGTGAAGATGGGCGCCCGCATGCTGCAGGAAGTGCGTCAGGACCTGACTGATGTGGTGCAGGTGTGCGAGGGCAAGAAGAAACAGACCAACGACCTGCGCACCCTCATCAACGACCTCGTCAAAGGTTCTCTCTCATTCTCTACACAAGATCATCTTTGTTTCATTATCTAATATGGTTACATCGTGACAATGTGAGGATTACAGTAATAGTTAATGGCCATGTGTGGTACTTTGTTGTTTTTATACAAGTCTTCCATTGACGACAATGGATGTTTCTACTTAATGGTCAAAAGTTATACTCATGCAACTCGAGTTAGGATTTGGCATGTAGTTTCTTCAAGGCTTCCCAGTGCTAACCGTGTGTCTCGTCCAGGTATCCTGCCTCGTAGCTGGTGTCGCTACACCGTGCCTGCGTCCATGACTGTTATCCAGTGGGTGGCCGACTTCAGCGAGCGTGTCAAACAGCTGCAGGCCATCTCCCAGGGAGCCGCCAGCGGGGGCGCTAAGGAGCTCAAGGTGCCTTCATCTGACCTATATTAAAGGGGTTGTTCATCTGACCTCCTATATCAAAGGGATAGGAAGACCTAAGTGGATTTGGTGTTGCCTTAAAATGATTCCATGAACATAGACGGTTTGCCTAATTCATTAGTTTGGAATATTGCTAATGTTAGCATCCCATTGGATTTTATTTATTTAATTCTGAATGACAAACTACTTTAAAGTCCATGAACAAATTCTCAGAAGAGTTAAAAAATAAAGCCATCCCATTAATGTGTACTTGGCAATGAAATTATACCATAATTGACCCCGGGAACTTGACATTAGACAAGGTATTGAACTCTAAGCAGTAGTGTTACCCATAACTCTCCTCCAACTCTGAATCAGTGTCTTTTCCTGTCCAGAACATCCATGTGTGCCTAGGCAGCCTGTTTGTCCCTGAGGCCTACATCACAGCCACTCGTCAGTACGTGGCCCAGGCCAACAGCTGGTCCCTGGAGGAGCTGTGTCTGGAGGTCAACGTCACCACCGCCCAGGGGGCCGCGCTTGATGCCTGCAGTTTCGGCATCAAAGGTCAGCTCACCAGTCACTCATCTATATTAGTATACAGTACCAGAAAGCTAGAATTAACACCAAAGCTACTTTTAATAGTTATGGTCTGGCTGTGATCCTCCAGGGCCTGGATTATTTATCCATCCAGTATACATGATCAACCCAAGTGACCTTTACGAATCCCTGTTTCTCCCCGACAGGTCTGAAGCTGCAGGGTGCCACCCACGGCAACAACAAGCTGTCTCTCTCCAATGACATCTCCACGGAGTTGCCACTGACTCAGCTGCGTTGGGTGAAGCAATTGAGCGCCGAGAAGAAGCACATGGTATGTCTGAGCCACATACAAATGTGAAGCTTGAGCACAACGCTTTCAATATCCCCTCGGGGGTATTGCTAGATTACATATCAATTTTCTCCACAGATGCTAGACCAGACCTCACAATTCCCTTCAATAGATGGTTCATAGAATGTTGGGAGTTTGTCCTTCTCCAAAAACAATGAACGTTGTACTGTTAATAACCACTCGCTTGTATATCCATTATTCCCACAGGTCACTCTCCCCGTGTATCTGAACTTCACCAGAGCTGATCTCATCTTCACCGTGGACTTTGACATCGCCACCAAGGAAGACCCTCACAACTTCTACGAGCGTGGAGTGGCAGTGCTCTGCACAGAGTAGACTCTGGAAATTATTTTATTCATCATTCCTATTAATCACTTATTCCTAGTGTAGTCCACAGGGTAATGTAGTCAAGTAACTAGTGGGAGAAGTAAAATTAAGTCATTGGTAAGTGGAAGAAAGTCTTGAGTAATGTGGTCAGTTGGATTGTGAAAGGGAAGTTGGAAAGAGGTAACAATTTATGAAGGATTCTGTATGTTATGATGGCGTAAATGACATGGAAAATAAAGTATCAATGGTTTAACATGGCTAACAGACTGGGTAGTTTGTTTTTGGACTATGGTCCATGATCTTTAAAATGCATGACTAAGAAAAAGCACAGCAACCATATTGCTGCTTATCCATCTTCTCAGATATGAGGGGCTAAATCTGAGCATTTTAGTTCTGCTTTCTGTAGGCTGAATTACATGCACACTAGCCCCTTGTTATGTGGAATTTTCTCAGTAGGATAATTGTTCAAGCCTTTCATATCTACAGATTCTTTGTAGTCTGCCATTCTCATTTGGAATGAACCCAATGAATTGACATTGAAGGGAGCTGTCTGGAGAGATGCCTTGTAATAATTAAGGACTCAAATGTCAATTTGGTAGTACAGCTTTATTTAGATTTGCTTTAGACTAATATTGTCTACCACTACCATACAATAAATCATGCATTTGCAAGTTCTATTAAGTCCCCCCAAATATACAGCACCAATGAACAATATAGCAATGCAAATTAATATGGAATGTTATTCCTTACATGCGTGAAAATTAAGTTATTCAATTTAGTGTAAAAAAAAAAAGTGCATTTAAGTTATAACATGTGACACATTCTCCTAGTTAACTTGAATAGCCTCATCACCTAGTCTACTCTTCCTGCAGAAAAAGGTCAAGTGTCCCTGTTTTTCCAGTGTCATGACCCTGTCCAGAAACCGCTCCTAGCCACCTGTGTAGATTAAGCAGGTATACGCAAGTGTCTCTAGGCTATAGGGGTGTGTTTCTGGTCATGGACCAGCTCACCTCAGGAGGAGAATCCCCAGCCTCCATTTTGGTGACACACTGCTTCTTCCTGTGGTAATCTTGTAGTGCCTCTGCTCCTGGAAGACTTAACTTCCTTTTGAAGACACCCCTGAGGGGGATAGTACTGTCGGGGGATTTCTCTGGTATCTGGACTTTGGGGACAGAGGTTGCTGCCCCCACAAAAGTGGGAAACACAGGTGTGCAATGTGAAGATTTAGTAGTGAGCACTCCTGAGTCTGCAGATGTGTCTGCCACAGGGCCCCGCCCCTTGCTGTGGCTGCAGGATGACATGGTCTCCATGTGGCTGCATGTCCATAGCTCAGAGTCACTTGCTGACCTCATCTGGACATCAATGAGATGAGGCTCTGTTGGACCACCACTTTTGAGCACTTCTTTGAGGATGACAGTGTGATTGTTCCTCCTTTGGCTCCTGCCCCAATACCTGCAGCTCCCCTGCCTCGGTCGCCTGGGGCCAGCTATAGACTCGTCCGAATCTTCTGAGCTCCCGTCATATGGGTCCAAGGACTGAGACGGGTATATTATACTGTTAAGTATAGTATGAATGTAAGTGATTTGCTCATCAATGCTTGTGAATTGCAATCCTACTTACCAAAGAAAGCCACGAATATCGTCCCACCGGCTTGTGTGAACATGTTAGCATCCTTTGAATGGGTGGTCTGCTCTCTGCCGCACTACTTCCACATCCCTGATCAGAGTAACATTGTAGAAACTAGTTAAAGTGCGTAACTTTGTAGTCTGGTAACTTAAAATGTTATAAAATAAGGGTTTTTAACTTGTATCAAAGATGAGGGCATGCTAGTTCTTGGTCATGACTCAGTTCCATTGCACAAAGGCGTTTAAGAGCACGATGCTCAATCTGAACATTGACATGAGTCACTTGCGGAAGTTTTTGGAAGCATAAGTAACTTTCATATCAGTAAGAAAAAAGTTGAATTGATACACATTGATAGGTTTAGTGTTCCCACACGGTCATATCTCCATGTTATTGCGCTTGTTTACGGAAGACAAGAGGCCACCACCTGTGCGTCAGCGTAACTCAAAGTGTAGCGGAAGTCATTTCGTGGAGGAATGCTGCCTATCCATACAAAAAGACTGCAGTCAGAGGGCAGTGTAACTGCAGTCTTTCATAAGGGTAGAGTTTGAGAGTTAACGGCATACATGCTCATAATTATTGTAGACTGCCTACCATAACACTGTCGGTCAAAAGGACATACAATGAGACTATTACCATGGTGCTGGTATCAGACCATCTTGGACTGACATCTGATTCGGAATCAGTACTGGACTCCACTTTACACAACTCCTACAATAAAATAGGGGAAGAAAGAAGAGCTACTACATATTACTCACCTCAAAGTTGTGACACAATAATGTTAACCTATGCTACAGGCGTTGACTTTAACCGTCTAGAATATACAAAATGTGCATACAACTGCATCTTTGAATTTCCTCACCATGTATTTGAATGCAAGCTTATCCACACTACTGGGGCCACTTTCAACAAGACTGTCATCAGGAAAACCTGCGAGTAAAATAAATCCATATGTATATTTTATAAAGGTAAACCATCAGTAGGCCTAATTAGAGTATGTTTTTCTGTCATTACAATTCATAACGTCACCTCAATTGGCCTTCTGTGATAAAAGACCCACGTTTTTGTAAAAACATTGGTTAAACTCGTCACGTTTAAAAACAAGGTTTTTCCATAGAAACGCACGTCTATTCGGATGAAAACATAATGTGCATAAGGCTGTATGCATTCGGTTTACATTGCTCACTACCATCTGTAAACACTGACACTCAATTCATCCAAAATTACCTGGAAGTGAGTGTTGCTGCTGCCGGTTCGTTGTCGCCATGGTTCTTTGACTGACCACCAACTTCACAGATTTGGGCAGGTGCGCCTTGTCAGCATCTTAGCTGACTGCTGTGAATTGATTGACTAGTTTATTAGTTTTCATTGGTCCATTTCAAACAGGTGATTTTACCTTCATGCCTCGTTTACCAAGGAGATAAACGTGAGTTGCCAGTATTAAACTTCAATTGGAACAAAAAACATGTTTTAATGGTTCTCATCTGTTCAACCCCTGTCCATTTGAATAGGTCACACTCACTTGCGCGAGTCGACTCCAAGTTACCCATGAACGGTGATGCGCATGCTCCATGCGTAAGATCCGGGCTCGAGGAAGGATGAATGTTATTGTTCATTTTAAAGATGGCGGCGGAGGGAGGAGGGAAGGAGTTGAACGAAATTAAAACTCAGTTCAATACACGGGAAGGCGTCTATAAACTCCTCACTCACTCCGAATATAGCCGCCCCAACAGGGTGCCTTTTAATTCCCAGGGTTCAAACCCCGTCAAAGTCTCCTTCGTCAACGTCAATGACCAGTCTGGTAACGGCGACAGAATATGTTTTAATGTGGGCCGGGAACTGTACTTCTACATCTACAAAGGCGTTAGAAAGGTAGGTAGCTAAACATTATTATGTCAGCTTGCTTATAATTGATGTGTCTTAATTGATGACCACAGGTCAGTGTTGTCCAATTTTCATGGTTTATGACTAATGCACAGCACTGTGTCCTAATAGCACCACCAGTCTGTTCTCACTGCACAGTCAGTCCACCTCGTCCAAAAATGTTGTGGAATGCATAGCGAGCGAGCCAGCTAGCAGTCTGGCTAACTCTAATCTAACAGTCACCGTTAGGTTGTAACACCTATCAACGCACCATGGACATGGTGGACATTTGGCTAGAATCCCAATATTGGCAGTGAATGCATGCTCGTGAAATCACAAGTGTGACTTTATTTGTACTTCCACTTGGGTGATGACTTACAGTGCACGGATGCCCTGTCTGATGTGACCTAGGACATCTAGCCTTGAAAGGTGTTAAGCTAGCTACATGACTGCTTAAATAACAGTTGTGGCGTCAAGAACAAGGTGTTGTTGTGAATTAATTTGCACAATTACTTAAAATTTACATACATATGAAGATGTTATATAACCCGAATCTAAATCTGCATACAAGATTTCCATTGAAT
Source organism: Oncorhynchus masou masou (assembly GCF_036934945.1). Lineage (NCBI taxonomy): Eukaryota > Metazoa > Chordata > Actinopteri > Salmoniformes > Salmonidae > Oncorhynchus > Oncorhynchus masou. The sequence continues at coordinate 50,006,487 of NC_088232.1, forward strand.
GGTTTTGCATTAACTTCCAGTCAGACAGAGGGGCATCTTAGTGAGTGAGTTGCTGTGAACTTTTGGACATGACAAGTTGATAATGCAGGACTACAGGTGCTTGATCCTATTTTCCTCAGTGTGGCAGATAGTAGACCAAATCTCCTATAGTTTTTCATTTCTTCCAAGTGTGTAAACAGACCTAAACATCTACAATATTCACAAGGACTATACAGGTGCATAAATTATATTTTGCCCTGTTTATCAAAACTTGTCAACAATCTGGCTTTCTTGATGTCTATTGTATTCTCTCTGGTATGCAATCTGGTTTCTGCTCAGGTTATGGATTGTGTCACTGCAACCTTAAATGTCCCTTAATCTCTTTGAACCACTTCTCCCGGATCTGGGATAATTGTCACCAGCAACGCTGAATAGGATAGCACAACAGTCAAATAATATTACTAGAAAATATTCATATTCATGAAATCACAAGTGCAATATAGGAAAACACAGCTTAGCCTTTTGTTAATCACCCTGTCGTCTCAGATTTTGAAATTATGGTTTACAGCGAAAGTAATCCAAGCGTTTGTAAGTTTATCGATAGCCTAGCATAGCATTATGTACACTTAGCATCAGGAAGCTTGGTCACGAAAATCAGAAAAGCAATCAAATTAACCGTTTACCTTTGATCTTCGGATGTTTTCACTCACGAGACTCCCAGTTACACAGCAAATGTTCCTTTTGTTCCATAAAGATTATTTTTATACCCAAAATACCTATGTTTTTCTGTCGTGTTTTGTTCAGAAATCCACAGGAAAGAGTGGTCACGACAACGCAGACGGAAATTCCAAATAGTCTCCATAATGTCCACATAAACACGTCAAACGTTTTTTTATAATCATTCCTCAGGTAGTAATTTAAAATATAAATTAGATAATATATCAACCGAGTGTGTAGCTTTTTCCATAACAGCGGGAGGAACAATGGCCGTCTTACTCAATTGCGCACCAACTCACTCTGAGAGCCCCCACCTGTCCACTTACGCAATGTGATCCTTCACGCTCATTTTTCAAAATAAAAGCCTGAAACTATGTCTAAAGACTGTTGACACCTTAGGGAAGCCACAGAAAAATGAATATGGTTGATATCCCTTTAAATGTGCAATAGGGATGCATAAGAACTGAGAGACTTCAAAAACAGGGGCACTTCCTGATTGGATTTTCCTCAGGTTTTAGCCTGCAATATCAGTTCTGTTTAACTCACAGACAAAATTTTGACAGTTTTGGAAACTTTAGAGTGTTTTCTATCCTAATCTGTCAATTATATGCATATTATAGCATCTGTTCCTGAGAAAAAGGCCATTTACTTTGAGAGTGCCCCCTAGCTTCAAGAGGTCCCTTAATGGTGTCGTAATTGCCCTTGATTCTAAGCAATGTTGTGCTGCTATTTTTATTGAATTTGATACGGGCGACCATTCCATTCTTGTGGGCCGGCTAAGGAGTGTTAGTGTCTCTGAGAGAGGTAGTTCGTAAACCAAGCCAAAGATCCCTCAGAGTGCAGTGTATAAAGTCAGAACATCTGCTGTCCCAGCCACTGCCTATAACCAAGGGTGTACCCCAAGGCTTGGTCCTAGACCCCACCCTCTTCTCAATTTACATCAACAACATAGCTCAGGCAGTAGGAAGCTCTCTCATCCATTTATGTGCAGATGATAGCTTTCTTAGTGTCCAACAAGCTTTCTCTACCCTTAACCTTGTTTTCAACACCTCCAAAACAAAGGTCTTGTGGTTTGATAAGAATAATGCCCCTCTCTCCACTGGTGTGATTAGTACCTCTGAGGGTTTAGAGCTTGAAGTAGTCACCTCATACAAGTACTTGGGAGTATGGCTCGACCGTATACTGTCCTTCTCTCAGCACATATCAAAGCTGCAGGCTAAGGTTGCATCTAGACTTGGTTTCCTCTATTGTAATCCCTCCTCTTTCACCCCAGCTGCCAAACTAACCCTGATTCAGATGACCATCCTACCCATGCTAGATTACGGAGACGTAATTTATAGACCGGCAGGTAAGGGTGCTCTCGAGCGGCTTGATGTTCTTACCATTCGGCCATCAGATTTTCCACCAATGCTCCTTATAGGACACTTCACTGCACTCTATACTCCTCTGTAAACTGGTCATCTCTGTTTACCTGTCGCAAGACCCACTGGTTGATGCTTATTTATAAAACCCTCTTAGGCTTCACTCCCCCTATCAGATATCTACTGCAGCCCTCATCCTCCACATACAACACCAGTTCTGGCAGTCACATTCTGTTAAATGTCCGCAAAGCACACATATCCCTGGGTCCCTCCTCTTTTCAGTTTGCTGCAGCTAGCGACTGGAACGAGCTGCAAGAAACACTCAAACTGGACAGTTTTATCTGAAACTCTTTATTCAAAGATTCAATCGTGGACACTCATACTGACAGTTGTGGCTGCTTTGCGTGATGTATTGTTGTCTCTACCTTCTTGCCCTTAGTGCTGTTGTCTGTGCCCGATAATGTTTGTACCATGTTTTGTGCTGCTGCCATGTTGTGTTGCTACCATGTTGTGTTGTCATGTGTTGCTGCCTTGCTAAGTTGTTGTCTTCAGTCTCTCTTTATGTAGTGTTGTCTCTCTTGTCTTGATATGTGTTTTGTCCTATATTTTATTATTTAAAAAAGAATAATCCCGTCCCCGCAGGAGGCCTTTTGGTAGGCCGTCATTGTAAATAAGAATTTGTTCTTAACTGACTTACATCGTTAAATAAAGTAAATATTTTTAAAATGCTAAAAACGTGTACGTTTCTGGCATTCCCTAACTGGAATATACCATATGGGCCTATGGTTGGAATAGGCTTATGCAAAAACAGCTGAGCTGTCTGGAGACACAAGAAAACTTTCCACTCTAAAACTTTCCGATCTGCTGTCACCAGTGTGACTGTTGTGCTAGTAAACTCACTGTGCCCCTGAGGCATTTTGAATTAAACACAAACTTAAAAGGCTAGAGTTGCATGCCCTGGTCTGATTCTTTATGTCAGTATTGTTCATAACACACCGCATCAAGCCCCCCCCCCCATTGTTATGTTAGGCCTTTATTTCAGGAAGATATTTTTTTAAGGGTGTCTTTTTGATTGTCCTCTGATTATTACAATTGATTGTACTGTAACGCAATTAAACTATTGACTTCAAAGGCCGCGTCATAGACCTAGTTACCACTTCAAAAGGCCTTTTGTGTTTGCTGTCATGTTCAAAGAATTCTGTGTCATCATGAGCACTCTACTCAAGTTGGCTTCGTTGCTTTTGCATGCCACCCTTGATGCTTTGATCTGCGACTTGACCAGGAGCCGAAAACACACAACACTGAAATGATTAGGGCAGTAACCGTATCTCACTGGGTTTTTTTGTTGTTGTACTCTTTTCTTTCAGGCGGCTGACTTGAGCAAGCCTATCGACAAGAGGATATACAAGGGAACACAGCCCACGTGTCATGACTTCAACCACCTGACGGCCACGGCGGACAGCGTCTCCCTGCTGGTGGGCTTCTCGGCAGGCCAAGTGCAGCTCATCGACCCCATCAAGAGAGAGACCAGCAAGCTCTTCAATGAGGAAGTAAGTTGTCATGAAAGTCTCCAAATGAAATGTAAAGCCACATAAAGCTGTGATTGGCCAAAACCACCATAGATTGGGGTAGAGAGAGAAAGGGTGTTTAGTTACTGACTTCAAATGTAATTTTTTGACATAACTCAATGAAAGCCATTGTTGCTTACATTTGCATTTGAACATGTTTTGTTCCTTCTCTCCCTCCTCCCTTTCTCTCCCAAAATGCTTTCCCCAGAGACTAATAGACAAATCCAGAGTGACTTGTGTAAAATGGGTGCCCGGCTTAGAGAGGTTGTTCCTAGTCGCTCATTCCAGTGGAAACATGTACTTGTACAACGTAGAAAACACATGTGGCACCACGGCGCCTCACTACCAGTTGCTCAAACAGGGCAAGAACTACTCGGTGCACACGTGTAAGAGCAAATCCACGCGCAACCCTTTGCTCAAATGGACGGTGGGTGAGGGAGCGCTCAACGAGTTTGTCTTTTCACCCGACGGGAAGTTTCTGGCGTGTGTCAGCCAGGACGGCTTCCTTCGGGTCTTCAACTTTGACGCGGTGGAGCTGCACGGCACCATGAAAAGCTACTTTGGGGGTCTGCTGTGCATGTGCTGGAGTCCGGACGGAAAGTACATTGTCGTCGGGGGCGAGGATGATCTGGTGACCGTGTGGTCGTTTGTGGACTGCCGGGTTATCGCGCGCGGTCACGGACACAAATCATGGGTCAGCGTGGTGGCGTTTGACCACTACACAACCAGCGTGGAGGATGCAGACCCTATGGAGTTCAACGGCAGCGACGAGGACTTCCAGGGCCTCCACTTTGGACGCGACCGGGCCAACAGTACGCAGTCCCGGCTCTCCAAACGCAACTCCACAGACAGTCGGACAGTACACACCACGTACAGGTTTGGCTCAGTGGGCCAGGACACTCAGCTGTGCTTGTGGGACCTCACAGAAGATATACTTTTTCCCCACCTCCCGCTTTCCCGGACAAGAACACACACCAATGTGATGAACGCTACCAGCCCCCTGGCGGGAGGTGAAGTCGCCGGTGACATAGTGAACAATGTGAGTAATAACCCTAGCACGAACGATAGCGGCGCCAACACCCCCAGTAACTCCCTCTCCTCTCCCCTGCCACGCTCCAACAGCTTACCGCACTCGCCAGCTATGACTGCCAACAACAAGAGCAGTGCCATCGCCTCGGGTGTCAGCAAGTTCGCAACGCTCTCCCTTCACGATCGCAAAGAGCAGCACCAGGAGACTGACCACAAACGGAACCACAGCATGGGTCACATTAGCAGCAAGAGCAGTGACAAGCTCAACATGCTCACCAAATCCAGAACAGACCCTGCAAAGACTCTGGGGACCCTGCTCTGTCCCCGCATGGAAGACCTACCCCTACTAGAGCCTCTTATCTGTAAAAAGATAGCACATGAGAGACTGACTGTCTTAATATTTCTTGAGGACTGTATTGTGACAGCTTGTCAGGAGGGATTTATTTGGACATGGGCGAGGCCTGGAAAAGTGGTAAGTTCTTTTTGAATAGAATTTAAGTTCTGCATAATACCCATGCATTTATCTTTGTGGTTAGTTTGGGCACTGCAAGGATCCATTTTGAAAACTTTAGTATATTTGTGGACATTTTGGACAGCATTGTGTTGGGATTTCCTACACACGCAGTATGTCACATCTCAAATCTGTCTGTATGTGTGTGAGTTTTGTGTTCATCTGCCACCCCATTCAAAGCCCATACATTTTCAAAATATGAATAATGGTTAGACACTTGAATTATGTACAATCAAGTCGCCTGGTGGATAAGTAAGTGCACTTAGGCAGCCCTCCTTATCAGTGGAAAGAAGACATTGATCACAACCGAGGGTGTTTGTGTGCATCGGCTCAAACACCCATTTTGACTCATTACCATCCCACAATGCGCCGCAGCATAACCAAGCAAGACCTCTGCACGCTCACCCACTACACAGATTGTTTCAGCTTTCTACGTTAATGCATTTTATTCACTGCATCATGCACTCACTAACTGCTGTGCAAAGGCCATTTGAATGCAGGAAAGTGGTAGAAGGAAGATGGGGGGGGGGGGTTGATACCTTTTGATGCTTTGAAAACTTTCCCCAATGTCAAATATTCTTGTTTTCCTTTCCAGGGTTTGTCATCCCAAAAGCAAGCAGTCTCTCCCAGTGGAACGATAATATAGCCAACACTATTTCTACTGCTAAGAAACCTGCATTACACCAGAGCCTGGTGCTGCTCTTCACCCCACAATGCATTGCAAGTTTTTTTCCTTTCTCTTGTTACTTTTTCTATTCTCGCTTTATTTTTTGGTTATCATTCACATGGTCTAGATGGTAGAAGTATTCAAATACAGAAATGGAAAGGGTGTGGAGACATTTTGGACAGTGATTCTAATGTATTTTCTGGATTTTTTTTAAATGTTTATTTTGTTTTTGTCTCTTTTCGCTCCCACATCTGGACTTTGAGCTTGGCTTAGTTAGATGCAAACCAATCAAATTATGCTTGTGTTTTAAAATGAGAGTTCACCCAACTTTCATAATTCCTATGCACGTGGTCCATGGACCAGGAGTGACTGCCACCAGCCGCTACAGTAAAGTAATGGCGTTCCATGAGTTGCTCACCAACCACAGTCTAAAAACTGCACACAAAAATCAATTTGTTTAGCCTTTATGATTTTGAAGATGTGCACTGTCAAAAGGTATTAAAGTTGCTAGAGTCCCAACTATTTTCTTGACCTAGCTACAGACGATCACAGGTTTCGGTGTGCCTTGCCTTCCGTTCAGAAGACAGTCTCAGTCATCGTAGGTGTGTTTTTTTTTTTTGCAATCACTCCTGGCTCATAGGCTGCATTCAAGGTAAGAAAAAGGATTAACAAATTAAATTTGAGTGAACTTAACTCTTGAGCGTCCAAGGATTTGCCTCTAACCAAATTCTTTACAAGTGTTTTATTTAATTATAGAATCTCACCATTGAGAACTCTGCACAGATTTTGTTACAGTGACTGCAAAAACCACACCTACAATGACCGACTGTCTTCTGAATGGAAGACAAGGCACACCGAAACCTGTGATCGTCTGTAGCTCGGTCAATACTAAACAAAAATATAAATACAACATGAAACGATTTCAACGTGTTACAGTTCATACAAGGAAGTCAGTCAATTTAAATAAATTCATTAGGCCCTAACCTATGGATTTCACATTACTGGGAATACAGACATGCATCTGTTGGTCAGATACCAACAAAAAGTAGGGGCGTGGATCGGAAAACCAGTCGGTATCTGGTGTGACCACCATTTTCCTCATGCAGCACGACACGTCTCCTTCACATAGAGTTGATCAGGCTGTCGATTGTGGCCTGTGGAATGTTGCCCCTCAATGGCTGTGCGAAGTTGCTGGATATTGGCGGGAACTGGAACACGCTGTTGATCCAGAGCATCCCGAACATGCTCAATGGGTGACATGTCTGGTGAGTAACGCAACATGTTGGCCACATTTTTAATGAGCTGAATTAAAAGATTACAGAAATGTTCCATATGCACAAAAAGCTTCTTTATCTAAAAAAAATTGTGCATATTAGTTTACATCCCTGTTAGTGAGCATTTCTCCTTTGCCAAGATAATCCATCCACCTGACAGGTGTGGCATATCAAGAAGCTGATTTAACAGCATGATCATTACACAGGTGCACCATGTACTGTGGAAAGTAAAAGGTCACTTTAAAATGTGCAGATTTGTCACACAACACAATGCCACTGATGTCTCAAGTTTTGAAGGAGTGTGCGATTGGCATGCAGAAATGTCCAACAGAGCGGTTGCCAGAGAATGTAATCTAATGTTCATTTCTCCACCATAAGCTGCCTCCAATGTGGTTTTAGAGCATTTGGCAGTACAGCCAACCGGCCTCACAACCGTAGGTCGCGGACCATGTGTGACCACACCATCCCAGGACCTCCACATCCGGCTTCTTCACCTGTGGGATCATCTGAGGAGGGGTGGGGGATTCTCAGAAGTATTTCTGTCTGTAATAAAGCCCTTTTGTTGGGGAAAACGTATTCTGATTGGCTGGTCCTCAGCTCCTAAGTGGGTGGGCCTATGCCCACTTATGGCTGCACCCCTATCCACTCATGTGAAATCCATAGTTTAGGGCCTAATGGATGTATTTCAATTGACTGATTTCCTTCTATGAACTGTAACTGAGTAAAATCCTTAAATTGTAGCATGTTACGTTTTATTTTTGTTCAGTATAGTTTATTAGAGGAAAATGGCTTTACATTTTGGGTGTGCAATAACTCTGACAGCTGTTAGGAAGGGAAATTATTAAAATCCTTTTATATCTAGTAAAGGAACACTCTACCCGAAAACTATATTTTGGTATTTTTGTTGTTGATGTAGTCCCAATGTTTTCAAGATGTGTAACTTTTGAAATTAAATATGCCGGCTGTATTTCTGTACTTTTAAGTTATACAGTACAAGTCAAAGGTTTAGACACCTACTCATTCTAGGGTTTTTCTTTATTTTTTTACAATTTTCTTCATTGTAGAATAATAGTAAAGACATAAACGATTACATAACACATATGGAATCATATAGTAACTAAAAAAGTGTTAAACAAATCAAAATATATTCGAGATACTTCAAAGTAGCCACCCTTTACCTTGATGACAGCTTTGCACATGCTTGGCATTCTCTTAACCAGCTTCACCGGGAATGCTTTTCCAACAGTCTTGAAGGAGTTCCCACATGCTGAGCACTTGTTGGCTGCTTTTTCTTCACTCTGCGGTCCAACTCATCCCAAACCATCTCAATTGTGTTGAGGTCTGGTTATTGTGGAGGTCAGGTCATCTGATGCAGCACTCCATCACTTTCCTTACTGGTCGAATAGCCCTCACACAGTCTGGAGGTGTGTTGGGTCATTGTCCTGTTGAAAAACAAATGATAGTCCCACTAAGCACAAACCAGCTGGGATGGCGTATCGCTGCAGAATGCTGTGGGTAGCCATGCTGGTTAAGTGTGCCTTGAATTCTAAATAAATCAGTGTTACCCACAAAGCACCCTCGCACCACCTCCTCCGTGCTTCACGGTGGGAACCACACATTCAGAGACCGTTCACCTATTCTGCGTCTCACAAAGACACGGCGGTTGAAACCAAAAATCTCCAATTTGGACTTATCAGACCAAAGGAGAAATTTCCACCGGTCTAATGTCCATTACTAGTGTTTCTTGGCCCAAGCAAGTCTCTTCTTCTTATTGGTGTACTTTAGTAGTGGTTTCTTTGCCGCAATTTGACCATGAAGGCCTGATTCATGTAATAAGGGGTGGCAGGTAGCCTAGTGGTTAGAGCGTTGGGCCAGTAACCAAATCCCCGAGCTGACATGGTAACAAATCAGTGTGGCAGATGGTAGACCAAAAACAAAAATCTGTCGTTCTGCCCCTGAGGAAGGTGCAGAAAACGTGGATGCCAATTTAAGGCACCTCTGATTTCAGAGGGTTTGGGTTAAATGCAGATGACACATTTCAGTTGAAGTCATTCTGTTGTACGACTGGCTAGGTATCTTCCTTTCCCTAATGTTGATGTCTGTTACTTGAACTCCGTGAAGTATTTATTTGGCTGGTACAGTAAAACTGGTAACTCTAATGAACCTATCATCTGCAGCAGAGGTAACTCTGGGTCTTCCTTTCCTGTGGCGGTCCTCATGAGAGCCAGTTTCATCATAGCGCTTAATTGTTTTAGCGACTGCACTTGAAGAAACGTTCAAAGTTCTTAACGTTACCTATGTCTTAAAGTAATGATGTAATGTTTGATCTTTGCTTATTTGAGCTGTTCTTGCCATAATATAGACTTGGTGTTTTCCCAAATAGGGCTATCTTCTGTATACCACCTCTACCTTGTCACAGAACAACTGATTGGCTCAAACTTAATTTGTGGAATTCTTTCCTTCTTAACTTTTAACAAGGCACACCTATTAATTTAAATGCATTCCAGGTGACTACCTCATGAAGCTGGTTAAGAGTGTGCAAAGCTGTCAAAGGCAAAGGGTGGCAACTTTGAAGAATGGCAAATACATTTAGATTTGTTTAACACTTTTTTGGTTACTACATGATTCCATAAGTGTTATTTCATAGTTTTGATGTCTTCACTATTATTCTACAATGTAGAAAATAGTTTCAAAAAATCAGAAAAACCCTGAATTGAGTAGGTGTGTCCAAACTTTTGACTGGTACTGTATATCTTAACATGCTAAATATTTTCGAGCTATATCAACAATGGACTAATGAAACAAATAGCAAAATATTTTTTTCTGTGTAGGGTTTTCCTTTAAGCATTTATTGTAATTATTTCAAATTTAAATCTGCTCTATCGTATTATTGGAATTCAGTGAGTGATCGGGGTAATAGCAAATTATTACTGTAGTGTAAGTTCTAATCATTTAAGGAAATTGTTATATTTCTAATGCAGAAAAATATACATGAATTATATTAAAATCTTGAGTATGCAGTTTTCTCTTGTACAAAATTCATCCAGATGTATTTTGATATTCGAGATTAATGTATTAAATGCTCAAAATAAACGCTTAAAATAATCACAATGTGCAGAAGTCAGACAAAGCTGCTGTCAACTTCACAAATATTATGAAGCTCAGGAAGTCTTAGACTATGATAAAGAAAATATATATTTTGCTTACCATCAGCAATGCTTTTCTATGTGTCCCAAAAGACCCACAGTAGGACCTTGTTCCGTGTGACACCTATTTAAGGAGTTAAGTGACTCCACACTAACCACAGAAGGAACGAATGGTGAAGTGAATATATTTTTTGATTGTGGTTAACATTTGACACTTTTTTTTTTTAATTCTTCATTAAAAAGGTATATATTCTATTACACTTGTATTGTTACTGATTTTGTTTGTCCATTTTTATTGTGCAGATTGATTTTTATAAGTGCTTGGGTTGTAAAGATAAGATACACATCATGAAACACACTTTCACTTTGCTTGTTCCCATACAATACGTGCTGGGATAAGTATGGGCGTACACTGTATATGCCTTGTCATTGCATACGTACAATAATACCTCTGTCTCAAATGACTTAAACAGTCTGTCACGGTATTGGAAAATCTTATGTAATATGTCATAGAACAAAAGGCAAGACATTCACAGAACTTACAAAATGTTGCTTTTTCTCAATAGTTGATACATGTTATACTCTTATGGCAATGCAGTCGTACAGGGGTAGGCAACCCTGTTTCTGATGGAGCTGAAGGATTGTGTTCCAACGAGGCACCACACCTGATCAACTGAGGTAATTGATCAGTTTAGTGATATATTCAACCCACCTGGTCTTCCCGGGTTGGTTAAATCAAAAACATGACGTGCATGCGGCCCTCCAGACCCAGGGGGCGATACTAAAACATAATGTACTTGACTATTGCTTTGGAAGTCGCAGGTGGTCTAGGAAATCTACCATTTTAATTGTATCATGAAGATATGCTCTGTGAGCAATTTTTTTTCTCTCCAAAAATCAGATTTGATCTAGCACTGGGATACAATGCACTGTGCTGAATCAATGAACTTACCAAGGAACTAACACCTGATCTTTCATAAGATTTGTATTAAATACACAGTGTACAAAACATTAGGGACATATTGAGTTGCACCCCCTGCTTTTGCCCTCAGAACAGCCTCATAGTTCTCATTGAATGGACTCCACAAGTCGTTTGAAAGTGTTTTACAAGGATGCTGTCCCATGTTGACTTTAATGCTTCCCACAGTTGTGTCAAGTTGGATGGATGTCTTTTGGGTGGTGGACCAATCTTGATACACACAGGAAACTGTTGAGCGTGGAAAAACCAAGCATTGTTGCAGTTCCTGACACAATCAAACTGGTGCGCCTGGCACCTACTACCATACCCTGTTCAAAGGCACTTAAATATTTTGTTTTGCCCCTTCACCCACTGAATGGCACACATACACAATCCATGTCTCAAGGATTAAAAATCCTTATTTAATCTGTCTCCTCCCCTTCATCTACACTGATTGAAGTGGATTTAACAAGTGACATCAATAAGGGATCATGGATTCACATTGTCAGTCTGTCATGGAAAGAGCAGGTGTTCCTAATGTTTTGTACATTCAGTATATCAGAGCTCATCCTTGAAGTTCTGCTTTGCATGTGAGTAGTCATTTGCTCACTTTTGAGCAAATTTATCAACAACCATTAAGAACATGACACAACTAGTTAGGAAATGGTTGGGTTATTAACGGTCAATAGGCATCTTCTCATTTGTCCAACACTGATGACAGAGTCAAATATACTTTGGGGATAATGTTGTATTTCATCTGCCAGAATGATGACTTATACAAATTAACCCTGGTAATTATTGCTATGGGACATTCCTTTGTCCAACACCATGTTAGCATTGCTCACAAGAAAGCAGCAGGCTTTGAAATAGCTAAGTAGCTTTGTTCAACAATGTCTAACCAAATCAAAAGAATCAGATCAGAGTATGTACAACAGGTCTGTTGAACAGCAACAGTTCTTAAGAGTTGGGGCTCTCAGTAGCCACCAGGTTTCCTATCCAGAGGAGGCATGTAGTAAGTCTTGAAAGCAGAGCAGTGGGATTCATCCCTTGGCTGTTGGGTAAAGAGAAAAAAACGGGGTTAAAAGAAATATATGAACAACACACTATTCTATTGAGTCCTGAGGCTGTAAATCAAGGGTCTCAGAGTAGGAATGCTGATCTAGGATGTGTGTAGCTTTTTAGATCATAATGAATAAGATTACATGGACCGATGGGGTCTGATCCTAGACCAGCACTCCTACTCTGAGATTCTTGAAACATACAGCCTCAGATGTTATTTAATATGTGCAATAAAGTCATGTCTGGCCTCCCGGGTGGCGCAGTGGTTAAGTGCCATCAGAGTCCCTGGGTTCGCGCCCAGGCTCCGTCGTAACCGGCCGCGACCGGGAGGTCTGTGGGGTGACGCACAATTGGCCTAGCGTCGTCCGGGTTAGGGAGGGCTTGGCCGGTAGGGATGTCCTTGTCTCATCGCGCACCAGCGACTCCTGTGGCGGGCCGGGCGCAGTGCGCGCTAACCAAGGTTGCCAGGTGCACAGTGTTTCCTCCGACACATTGGTACGGCAGGCTTCCGGGTTGGATGGCGCTGTGTTAAGTAGCAGTGTGGCTTGGTTGGGTTGTGTATCAGAGGACGCATGACTTTCAACCGTCGTCTCTCCCGAGCCCATACAGGAGTTGTAGCGATGAGACAAGATAGTAGCTACTACAACAATTGCATACCACAAAATTGGGGAGAAAAAAAAAAAGTGGGTAAAATTCAAAACCAAAAAATAAAATAATAAAGTCATGTCTGTACAGTCGTAGGGAGAAGCCATACTAGTGATTAGAGCATTGGGGCCAGTAACCGAAAGGTTGCTGGATCGAATCCCCGAGCTGACAAGGTAATACATTTTTATTTTAAATAGGTCGTTCTGCCCCTGAGCAAGACAGTTAACCCACTGTTCCCCGGGCGCCGAAGACGTGGATGTCGATTAAGGCAGCCCCCCCCCTCTCTGATTCAGAGGGGTTGGGTTAAATGCAAAAGACATTTCAGTTGTACAACTGACTACATATCCCCCTTTCCCATAGGGATGTCCTAAAATGTACACCGTAATACAGTGCGTTTACCTTAGCCAACCGGGAGTGGCACTTTTTTGATGTGATGGCTGGGAGGGACCCACGGTGAGTGATGGTGAGAACTGGCACTGTGCTAACAGGGTAGGTAATCTGGGGTGCAGGCACTACCACATTGAGCTTTGGTAATTCCACATGTGGGGCGTTGCGTCTGATCAGAGGCTCGGCAACGTGCTTTATGTTGTGCTGCAAAACAGAATAATATTATTCCATCATAAGGGACCTACCATCATAGTAGGGCAAAGTACATCCAAATTATGGAATGTTTTGTCATTTTCCCAGTATGTAGCATATAAAGACATTTTATCCTACCTTTTATAATGTGGTTGATTTACTCATAAAATGTGATGTAGGGTCAACCATTTTAGGAGATGTGTCTGTCTCTTACCTGCCTCCTGCCCTGTCTGGCCATGCGCCGCAGGTGATCCACAGAGTTGGGGGTCCCACTGCTCTCTCCTCCCTCTACAGTCACAATGGACCTGCGCAGACTATCAGCTCTCCTCTCCGCCAGCCTGAGACAAGGACAGGAGGAGGGAAGATAGCATTTACCATATGAATTAAATACTTTATCTCTCACACTACACATACTACAATTATAAAGCACAGTATGTCTATGTGTTTTTATACAGTACAGTTTGTGGGCTTACCGTAGCTCTCTAAAAAACATGTGCTGTAGTGCCGCTCTTGCGCCAATGCGCTCCTCTGGGTCATAGCTCAGCATCTGGTAGAGCAACGACAGACTGGGTGCCGAACAGTTTGGGATGAGCTGAGATATTCCACTGCCTTTCCGCAGAGGGAAGTCAAAACGCATCGCCCTAGACCTGTCAAAAAATTAATGTACAACACTGTCACTGAGGACAATACTTTCCACTGAACATACTGTAAGTCATTGGTCTTCATTACATGATAAGCATATCTAACAAACGTACTGAGGGAATTTTTGAAGGAGACTGTTGTCAGGTGTACCCAAAACATCGTGGATCTTGGTCACCTGATCCAACTCATTGCTTCCCGGAAACAGAGGGCTGAGACTGAAATACACAAACATGATCGTCTGTGATGTCATCAAGGCTATTTACACGACAGCAGCTGTTCACGAATGTCTGTGGCGTCGGCCGTACAGGAATACAACACTATGGCCATAACCAAAGTCTCCTACTAGAATGGACATAAGCAGTTCTGTATCCGATTTGCTGATAGATGAAAGGTACCTGATGATCTCGTAGAAAACACATCCTACACTCCACATGTCCATCTTGTGTGAGTAATAGCCGTCTGTGAGGAGGCACTCTGGGGCTCTGTACCAGCGGGTGGAGATGTACTCTGTGTGGGGGGGTTTGGAGTGCAAACTCCTGCACGAGCCAAAGTCTCCAAGTTTGAGCACGTCGTGCTATGGAAGCAACCAACCAAGTCATGGACAACATATGGTAAACAATGTAACAGTAACAGTTCTGATTTACCAAATCAGCAGGCAAGGTTTTCAGCATCATAATTTTAAAAAAATAAAAAAAGTTTACTTACTTTGATTAGAATGTTCTCTGGCTTAACGTCCCGGTGAAAGATCCCGTTGCTGTACCAAGATAACAACACAGTACAACTGTTCAGTTTTAGGGGAAGCAACAACAAAAAAACAGACCCTTAAAACCCCCTCTGTGCCAGTGAATAGGAAATGTATTTATACATGTACAAGAGCCCGACTCCAGATGTTCATTCTTACCTATGCATATGATCGAGTGACTTGCAAAGTTGGTACATGTAGTGTCTGATTTTACTCTCTGGCAAAGGTTGCTGCCTCCCTGCAAGTGAGACAAGTTAGGAATGCACAAGATAACTGAATGGGGAATAGAATTTGATGTGCTGTAGTTACAGTTGTGGTAGAGGTTTTATGTCATTCACAGTAGCAGTTTCACTGTGGGTCTGACCTCGTATGAACTCATAGATGTTCATCTCCATCAGCTCACATATCAAGGACAGAGTCCCTGACTCTTTGTCACTGTAACACATTGAATGACTCAGACAAAATGATCATGTTATTGTTCAGTTGAGGCTTCACACAAACAATTCAAAAGACAGGGACAAACATTGTACTCACAATATCAATTCATGCAGCTGAATGATGTTTGGGTGAGGGTTTAGTCTTTTCATGGCCTGGACTTCTCGCAGGTTGTTGGCCTGTTCCAGGCTGAGCAACAAACAATAAAACCATGTAGCAAAACATGTTATTAACTCTGTAACTGACTGATAACCACCAACACGTGTTATATTGTAGAGAACATGTATCATCATGTCATGACTTGTTTTCAAAGACGATTCACAAAATTGAGAGTTAGAGTAGTTAACTATACAGGTTAAACGTTAATGTACAGGCTTAGAAAAATCTGTTCTAATAAGCAACATTGTCCCTGGCCAAACTCAACCTCGCAAGGTCACAGTCAGGGCATGTTGACAGTGACTTCCAGTTGGATAGGCAGGGGTGTCATGCTGCTTGCTCTTCAAGGCAAGGGTCCACACACACAGAGGAGGTAGAGCAGCTCAAGGCAAACAGCAGGCAGAACAATTATAAGGCAGCACACCTGATAGTTAGTTACCTGCTGAGTGACTGCTTCATCGTTTTACACGCATAATATTTCCCATCTTTCAGGCTTTGAGCCTTCACCACCTCTGAAAATGTCCCTTCTCCAATTTTGTTGATTATCTTGTAATCTGGATAACAAAACAGAGTTTAGACATATAGCTAACGTGACTCTTGTAATAATAATAATTAAAAAAACATGCAGCTCTAGCTAGCAGCTATCTAAAGTTAGCTGTGTAAATATATGAGAATATGAAAAGTTGCCTGGAACAGAATTTAACATGCCACGATATTTCCTAGCCAATGTAAGGTTAGCTAACGATAGCTAGTAACGTACTATCCATTCTTCAAAGTGTTCACCGCACAGAAGTAGATTATCCATACTAGTCCTATATTTAAATAAAACATTGCGATAATTTCATGGAACAGCCGTGTTGTGGAAAGATTGCTAGTTGGCTGATCGAGATAGCTCCCCCAAGATTGAAAGGCTGGATAGAGAGAGAAGAAAAAAAACCGCCTCGCTGCTCTAGGTAGCCATGTTAGCTGGTAACCAGGCACACCGCACCCTCAACTCTCTGACCTAAAAGGTGGATGATTGAAAACAATACTTTTGTCTCGTTACAATGGTTACGCATCGATCACACCGACATTGCGGAGAATAAAAAAAATGGTACGCGGCACAATTTGGATATGTGTGCAACAAAAGTTCAACATTAATAACATTCTGCTACCATCTTTGTCAAACCGTCTACGCATATGTTAGATAAATCCAACGTATGCACAACACAGAACGTACAGATTGGTCCTCTGTAACGCAATAGTGCAAGGCACACGCAGCGTTCCATTGGAAATTAATGTACTTCTGGTGTAACAAATTGCAAAAACACAATCGATGTGATTGAGGCGTTACAGTGGCTGGCTATCTATGCAGAACAAAAATATAAACGCAATTTGCAACAATTGGGTGGACATAGGCCCTACCCAGTTGGGAGCTTGTCCCGAACAACGGGAGAGTCAGGTGCAGCCAATCAGAAAACGTTTTTCCCCACATAAGGGCTTTATTACAGACAGAAATACTCCTAGG
Source organism: Oncorhynchus masou masou (assembly GCF_036934945.1). Lineage (NCBI taxonomy): Eukaryota > Metazoa > Chordata > Actinopteri > Salmoniformes > Salmonidae > Oncorhynchus > Oncorhynchus masou. Next base: position 50,023,462 of record NC_088232.1, read on the forward strand.
TTTCAACAGCTGTCTGCGTGGCTGGTCTCACATGATCCCGCAGGTGAAGAAGCCGGATGTGGATCCTGTGCTGGCATGGTCTGTGGTTGTTAGGCCGGTTGGACATACTGCCAAATTCTCTAAAACAATGTTAGAGGTGGCTCAAGGTATAAAAAATAAAGATTAAATTCTCCGGCAACAGCTCTGATGGACATTGCTGCAGTCAGCATGACAATTGCGCACACCCTCAAAACTAAAGACATCTGTGGCATTGTGTGACAAAACTGACCATTTTAGTGGACTTTTGTCCCCAGCACAAGGTGCACCAGTGTAATGATCATGCTGTTTAATCAGTTTTTGGGCTAATTCTGGGCTATTTTATTTCAGCTTATGAAACATGTGACCAACACATTACATGTGTTTATATTCATATTTTATATTTTTGTTCAGTATATATATATATACTGGGGAAAAAAATATATAATATATATATATATATATATATATATATATATATATATATATATATATATACAGTTGAAGTCGGAAGTTTACATATACTTAGGTTGGAGTCATTAAAAACTCGTTTTTCAACCACTCCACACATTTCTTGTTAACAAACTATAGTTTTGGCAAGTCGGTTAAGACATCTACTGTGTGCATGACACAAGTGATCTTTCCAACAATAGTTTACAGACAGATTATTTCACTTATTATTCACTGTATAACAATTCCAGTGGGTCAGAAGTTTACAAACACTAAGTTGACTGTACCTTTAAACAGCTTGGAAAATTCCAGAAAATGATGTCATGGCTTTAGAAGCTTCTGATAGGCTAATTGATATAATTTGAGTCAATTGGAGGTATTGTGGATGTGGATGTATTTCAAGGTCTACCTTCAAACTCAGTGCCTCTTTGCTTAACATCTTGGGAAAATCAAAAGAAATCAGCCAAGACCTCAGAAAAGAATGTGTAGACCTCCACAAATCTGGTTCATCATTGGGAGCAATTTCCAAACGCCTGAAGGTATCACGTTCATCTGTACAAACAATAGTATGCAAGTATAAACACCATGGGACCACGTAGTCGTCATTCCGCTCAGGAAGGAGACATATTCGGTCTCCTAGAGATGAACGTACTTTGGTGTGAAAAGTGCAAATCAATCTCAGAACAACATAAAAGGACTTTGTGAAGATGCTGGAGGAAACGGGTACAAAAGTATCTATATCCACAGTAAAACAAGTCCTATATCGACATCACTGAAAGGCCACTCAGCAAGGAAGAAGCCACTGCTCCAAAACCGCCATTAAAAAGCCCGAATACGGTTTACAACTGCACAAGGGGACAAAGATCGTACTTTTTGGTGAAATGTCCTCTGGTCTGATGAAAATGTTTGTCCATAATGACCATAGTTATGTTTGGAGGAAAAGGGGGGGGGGCTTGAAAGCCAAAGAACACCATCCCAACCGTGAAGCACGAGGTGGTAGCATCATGTTGTGGGGTGCTTTGCTGCAGAGGGGACTGGTGCACTTCACAAAATGGATGCCATCATGAGGAAGGGAAATTATGTGGATATGATTATGATACCTTTATTTCAACAAGGAGCACAGACTGAGACCAAGGTCTCTTTTACAGCTGGGCCCTGCTTATACATGTTTACACATACAGTTCAGGTACAATGATTAAGAAACTACACAAGACAAAACCATCACAGATAACACAAAAAATACAGCAGCAGATTGTTACATTTACACACAGGTTATTCCACAAACACGTTATTCCCCAAACAGGTTATTCCCCTAAACAGCACAAGAACTTGCATTACCCGAAACAGTTACAAGAAATAGAAAAATAAATATCCTCCAATAAATGTTTAAAATGGGCGACAGGGACAAGAGTCTCAAGTTGAAGTTTAGTCTGCAGGCTATTCCTTAGGCAAGGAGCATAACAGGAAAAGACAGCGATAACCAACTCTGGAAATCGCATTTTGGCCTCAAGTGTAATCCATGTTTGAGACCTGTTTTCATGAATTATAATTATAATGTTGAGAAGTGATGATAAATCAGAAGGTAGTTTATTCAGAAGTGCTTTATAGACAAACACGAGAGCATGTTGTTCTCGTCTCATGGACAGCGGAGTCCAACCCACATGTTAATATAAAACACAGTGGTGAGTTCTGTAGCTTACGCCCGTAATAAATCTGAGTGCGCAATGATAAGTAGCATCCAGCGGTTTAAGTGTTGATGCCGTAGCATGCAGATAATATCCACATAATCTATAACAGACATAAAAATAGCTTGCACAATTTGTCTTCTTTGTAGAGGACAAACATGTCCTGTTTCTATATATTGAAGCAACATCTCAAGACATCAGTCAGGAAGTTAAAGCTTGGTCACAAATGGGTCTTCCAACTGAACAATGACCCCAAGCATGTTGTGGCAAAATGGCTTAAGGACAACACAGTCAAGGTATTGGAATGGCCATCACAAAGCCCTGAGCTCAATCCTATATAAAATTTGTGGGCAGAACTGAAAAAGCATGTGTGAGCAAGGAAGCCTACAAACCTGACTCATTTACACCAGCTCTGTCAGGAGGAATGGGCCAAAATTCACCCAACTTATTGTGGTAAGCCTGTGGAAGGCTATCTGAAACATTTGACCCAAGTTAAACAATTTTAAGGGCAATACTACCAAATACTAATTGAGTGTATGTAAACTTCTGACCCACTGGGAATGTGAATAAATCATTCTCAACTATTATTCTGACAGTTTGACATTAAAATAAAGTGGTGATCCTAACTGTCCTATAACAGGGAATTTTTACTAGGATTAAATGTCAGGAATTGTGAAAAACTGAGTTTAAATGTATTTGGCTAAGTTGTATGTAAACTTCCGACTTCAAATGTATATATATATATATAGTAAATCACACAAATTTGTCTCGGTCTTATTCTGGCATTCTGGAATATTTAAGCATGCACCTTGGCCATATGAATGACTGCTTAGTCACTTATCACTAACCATCCATGAGTGTGAAAAGCGAGCTCTGGTTTTCACATCCTTTTATCGCTCGTTTCAGGATGTGGATTTATCTAGACACATCCACGGCAATGTTAAAGTATCAGCACCTAATCTGCTGGCAGCCAAATAATAAATGGCTCTGTAGAATGAATTGGTCATGGGATTTCTTCCCATCTGGACAGTAATCATGATGCATAGGAAAACCAGAGACAATGAGTCAACCCATCCCTTAATAAGACGATGCTGACTTAATTGTTGCCTTCAATTGACTGATAATATGCAAATGAATATATGGATGACAGGAAAAGCCTACATTTCCCTCAGTTGTTTCACAGATTTTTACATTTATCATTCAAGATAATATGTGTATGTAAAATATCAGAATCGGATCTGGCATATTTGTCTGGTTTATTTTCTTAATGCAAAATTAAACATTTTAATTTATTTTTTTTACAATATATTTTATAATAAAAATGTCAAGGGAACGCTGTGCAGATCAGACAAGAATAATACCAAACAAGTAACTTCTTGATAATGAAATTCAGTGCAATGTGGCTCCAATGTAACTGGTATTACCTGATTAAAACAGACAAAATGCTACACGAGCCTCTTCTGACTAACATGGTCTAAGGTATGCCACCTCTCCAGCAGGCTTAAAACATGATACTGTTACTTAAAAAAATATACTTTTTTTTCTTCTTTTTTTTTTTTTTAAACACAGGCACACCAAATCCACACATATATATGCAATACAATATATACATCATAAAAGTAAGCACTCAGAATTAGGATAAATAACGTTGCCATGTTTGCTGATTGACTGGCCTAAAGGATTTGCCAACACTAGTCCCTACAAAAGCCTCCATTTCTCTAAATGATTTACACGAATTTACTTTGTTTTTCTCGACCCACTCCTCATGACACTTGGTGACAAGATCAGGTGAGCTGTCCTCTTCGTTCAGCTAGCAGCACGGCCGTGGCAGTCAACCATCTCAAACACACTCAACCCTACCACCCCAAAGAACGTGGTGGTATATGGCTCTTATGAGCCCAGGGCGTTGATGCCTCCCATCCTCTGTCTGAGAGTGTGTAGCAGATGTTTAGGCAGGCAGTCCCAGGACCCAGATAGCAACTCTCTGTGCTGCAGCGCTGCTTCCATACAGAACCTAAAACAAAATCAGGCAATATTTAACTTCCCAGTTCGCATGGGAAGGCAAGTTTTAGGTTGACCACAAGATGTACTGCATCAAGAGTTGACGTGTTCATTAGGCAGAAGGAAACTGACTGAAACAGGGACCTGGACTTTGGGTTGTGTTCATTAATGCATGCAGTGAAAAACAGTATTTCGGTGTATGGGCCATATTGTCTGGGTTCTGTTTCTACTCACCGAACAAGTGACTTGGGTTGAACTGTGAAGACCAGCAACTCTTTGCTGTGAGCCTGTTGAAAAGGAAATGAAAGAACATATCCATGCATTCAAACTATACTTAGTAGTAGTAAAACTGGTTATCATTATTTTTTTTTGTTCTAATTTAAAGTGACACCAAGAAAGGTCTAGTAGTTTGACTCAAGTGTTGTGTTCTAACCGTACTCACCGCTCGCTGATGGGACAGCAGGTTGTTGGCACAGCCACCGAACACAAACACCTCCCCGCCAGGACCGGAACAGGCTGTGTGCCAGAGCCTGACACACACACAACAACAAAAAATCAGCGAAAAAAATCACTGAAAAATCACCACTGACTCATAACACAAACAATGTACACAGTGAGACAAGCAGCTTCTTTTCCTAACCACTTATTTGGTGATATTGTCATGAAGACTCATTTATAGACTCATTGATCTCTATGGAGATATTACCTGGGGCTCTCTGTGTGATTGTGCTTGAACTGCTGCCACTCGTTCTTGCTGACACAGTACAGCCAAGCATCACCTGAAAAACATGACAAATAGATAGAGGAATTCATTGTGGTCGAGCCATGGACTCTTAAGGAAAATGAAATATTCTTCACTCACTGAGCGTCTCTCGGGAAGTTGTGAAGCCTCCGAACAGGAACATGTGGTCAGGTGACACAGGGGTTAAGGAGTGCCATGAGCGTCCCACAGGACCCTGCTGAGGAACACTCCTGCAGAAGGCCAAGGAGAGGGGGAGATGGGACCGGGAGAGGTGGAGGTGGGACCGGGAGAGTTGGAGATGGGACCGGGAGAGTTGGAGATGGGACCGGGAGAGGTGGAGATGGGACCGGGAGAGGTGGAGATGGGACCGGGAGAGGTAGAGGGGAGTGTGGGGAGATGTGACCGGGGGAGGTGGAGGGGAGCATGGGTAGGTGGAGGGGGAGAGGGTTAAGAGTTGTTAGTACCATCATGGTGAACACACAGGGACATCCATGGGTAAGAACACAACATCCTCCCATAAAAAAATTGATGCGTATAACGCTATAACATGCATGAAGACATTTTGGATAAGTTGCCATAGCGTACATTTCATGCCACTCCCAGGAGTCCATGTCGATGTAGTACATGTCGTTCAGGCGGTAATCCTGTTGCGAAAGAGTCAAGCCTTACTCATATGGAGGAAGAGCATCAAACATTTAGAACACAATATCCTTTATAATCTATGATGTAACAAGGCATAACAATATGTAAATCATATACATTTACATTGTGAAGACCTAAATCTCTGTCTACAGGCCAGTGATATTGTTTTACATTAGATAGCATGACCATAACCTCAGCAGGAACTTGAGTAAGCTCTATTTTCAAAGAACATTCCTACTTACCCTGTAACGCCCCCCAAACACGTAGCCTCGGTTGCCCACCTTGGCACAGGCATGCGCTGCCCGGGGAGAGGGGGCGTTGCCCTTTCACCAGGAGAGGGGGAGGGAAAGGAGAGGTGAGAATGGGACTCCCACTGAGACAGCTGTACAAAATGGCTTCCTACACAAAGTCGTAACATGACAGGAGTTATGGGAACGGCGTTACCTTGGTGACTGGCTGGCTCCAAGTAGACTTCTCCAGGTCTAAGATGTGAATGTGGTTGTTCCAGCCCCGCCCCGGATTATCTCCCTGTTACAACACACAGTGAAGGGGCTGTGTTCATTAGGCCATGCAACAGAAAACATTTTTCTACAAAACACCAAAATTGGCAACTCTTATTGGACAAGTCCAGGTTGTCCCTCCCTGTTTCAGTCCATTTTCTTCCGTTGGGTGCCTAAATGAACACGACCAAGGATTGACCCTTACTGATGAGTCCCTTTGCTGCAGACTAATAGACTAAAGAGACCATTGTTTTCATACTGCCATTAAAAAGCAGCTGCAGAGTTGTAGAATTGACCATACCATGAATGAAGTTTCATCATATTCAAATGTCCCTCGGTGAGCTCCTTGTGCCATATAGCCGTAGCCCCCGAAGAATACTAGCCTGTTGACACAGAGCAGTTCATTGAGAAACATTAATCAAAATAAACATCTCTTTCTTTAGAGGCAATATGTAATGGCGCAACAACAATATGTAATGGCACAATGAGTTAGACCTATAATGTAACTCACTGCCTGCCAATGGGCCACCTCACCTGTTCTATAATGTAACTCACTGCCTGCCAATGGGCCACCTCACCTGTTCTATAATGTAACTCACTGCCTGCCAATGGGCCACCTCACCGGTTCTATAATGTAACTCACTACCTGCCAATGGGCCACCTCACCGGTTCTATAATGTAACTCACTGCCTGCCAATGGGCCACCTCACCGGTTCTATAATGTCACTCACTACCTGCCAATGGGCCACCTCACCGGTTCTATAATGTCACTCACTGCCTGCCAATGGGCCACCTCACCGGTTCTATAATGTCACTCACAGCCTGCCAATGGGCCACCTCACCGGTTCTATAATGTAACTCACTACCTGCCAATGGGCCAACTCACCGGTTCTATAATGTCACTCACTGCCCGCCAATGGGCCAACTCACCGGTTCTATAATGTCACTCACTGCCCGCCAATGGGCCACCTCACCGGTTCTATAATGTCACTCACTGCCTGCCAATGGGCCACCTCACCTGTTCTATAATGTAACTCACTACCCGCCAATGGGCCAACTCACCGGTTCTATAATGTAACTCACTGCCCGCCAATGGGCCAACTCACCGGTTCTATAATGTAACTCACTGCCTGCCAATGGGCCACCTCACCGGTTCTATAATCTAACTCCCTGCCTGCCAATGGGCCACCTCACCGGTTCTATAATGTAACTCACTGCCTGCCAATGGGCCACCTCACCTGTTCTATAATGTAACTCACTGCCTGCCAATGGGCCACCTCACCTGTTCTATAATGTAACTCACTGCCTGCCAATGGGCCACCTCACCTGTTCTATAATGTAACTCCTGCCTGCCAATGGGCCACCTCACCGGTTCTATAATGTAACTCACTGCCTGCCAATGGGCCACCTCACCTGTTCTATAATGTAACTCACTGCCTGCCAATGGGCCACCTCACCTGTTCTTGTGGACCCAGCAGCCTAGTTTGTCCTTGCAGGACGGGGCCAGGCCCTTGAGATCCTTCATCTCCTCCCAGCAGAGGGCCGGTGTTCGGAGGGGGAGCCGGAAGACCTGAAGGCCACGGAGCAGAACAGGGACAACGTTGAGATGGTATGAAATCAAAAAAGGTACAACGTCATAAGTTTCATAACGGACATTAACATTTAAATGGTTTGTTGGAAAATAGGCTTCTGAGGTGAGATGTAGATAAATAAATAAATCCTGCCGTGGTGAATTAACATCCGAGGCTGAAAGTGGGGATTTTAACCAAAAAATTATCGAAAACATAGTTCTTAGCATGCAGCACATAAAATATTTTTGTAAACACAGTTTCTCTGGAAAGGGAGGGACTGGACACAACCTTACTTGCCAAGATTCTACAAGACATAACAGAGTTCACGTACATGCACACACGGTATATTCTCACCCGGTCAGTGTTTCCCCTGGCATGGTGGCCTCCAAACAGGTAGAGGACGCCATCCACACACACTCCACAGCTGCCAGACATGGAGGTATGCAGGTTACCCGCAGTCATCTGCTTCTTCCTGCAAATACAGACAGTAGATATAAGGGCTCTGGTCAAAAGTAGGGCACTATATAGGCAGCCATATAATTTGAGACACGCTAGACACTAACAAAAGTATGTTTAAAATCATTATTACCATCGTTCTGTCTCCATGTTGTAGATCCAGATTTCATTCCTTGGCAAGTATAAGTCAAAGAAGCCAGTGGTTTGGGAATTCTAATGACAAGACAAACGAGGGAAGTCAATGGAATTACATAATCTGTAAACACGTTGGCTGGGAGTTTGGCTGTGTTATATCTGGCAAAGTGGACTGTGGCAAATGGTATTCATAGGTCAAAGTTGACGACAAATCTTCCAATAGAAACTATAATTGATTGAAGCCTCATTGATCATTGTTCCAATCATTGATTAAAAGGGTATAGTTTCAAATTAAATTATTTAGATACACTATCATATAAACAAAAGTCTATTCAGAATGGCAGTCATACTTGCTTACCTTATATCCTCCCCAAACGTACATGCAGTGTCCATCCACCGCTGCTATGTGGCCACTGCGCTCAGCTGGCTGCTCCAACTCAAAGGGCTCTGCTTCTGTGTCCAGAACAACTACATCCTCATCATCCAGTTCATCAGCCTCATCCACCACCCAGTCAAATTCTCCCTCCTCTTCATCCCTCTCCAAGTCCTCATCTTCCTCAACAGGCAAGGGGTCAGGAATGTCCTCCTCTATTTCTGCCATGATCACCTGGATGGGAGAAGAGAGCTACATAGTTTTGCATACACAGGGATGTAGAGGAGTATGAGGGGTATTGGAACAATACAGACATTCGCTATAGTTAAGTCTCATCCCAACATGCAGCTAGCTATAGGATATAGCTAAGCAGGTAGCTCAGCCAGCAATGGGCTGTTATGAACAGGGTTCGTATGACTAAAAAGATCATACGTTTTACAGTATGAATTCTAAGAGATTTATAAATAATTCAGATTGTAAAATGTCTTCTCTTTTTAGTCAAATATATAGCGTTAGCTGTTAGAGGGTAGGACTAGAATTGTTGTTGCCGGCTAAGTAAGTAATATCAACAGCTGGCTACTGTTTCAGTACCACCATGGCTGATGGTTGCTGGAAACACAAGTCATGATGTTGGCTTGCTTGCCATCATGAAGACAATATAAATGCGTAGCTTGTGCAAAAAGACTTGTTTTGCAGTAAGCATAATTGTTTTGCCTACACCGACTCAACGTGACACCAAAAGCTACCTAGCCAACGTTAGCAAACTTAGCTGTCTGCAAGCTAGCTAACGCACTACAGTTCGCCCTATCAACCAATTTAACTGCGTTTTAACGCCACCTAAACTTCGAAAAAAGGAACTATGCAACCTTGCAGCAACAACAACAACAAAAAATCCACTTACGTAGTCTGCTTTAAATGGTCCACGGCTGCTTTGGCCTTCAGTGTGAAACGTTATGTTTTTGTTCAGTGATTATTATGCGACATCTGGTTGAAGTCGTCAATTACAAGATGCCTGACCGGAATTAACCAATAACTTCTTATTTCCGCCATCTTTGTGAGGTCAAATATAATCATTTGATTTATGCAAGTACAGAAGAGTAACACAATTCTTATTTGCTTTTATTGTCCAACATTAACCAGTCAAGTAAAAAAGCACAAAGATGACAATTCAATGACAGTGAACCTTTATTCTCCATGATATAAAAGGTACATACAAATAAAATAAAAAGGGATTTTGCAAGTATTTTTAGACATATTTTACAAAAAAACATTTTTTTACACAACCATAACAGCCGATTCCCCCCGTCCAAAATAATCCTTATGGTCTTTAGAGGCTTTGAAGTTTGCTGCGAGGAAAAATAAAAAATATTTAGATCAGCAAAAGAGAAATGAAGACTGACATGAAAACCAAGTTGACTCTCAATTAGTTACCATATTGCCAGTAAAGCAATGATTAGCACCAAGTGAATTATGTGTAGAGCATGCATAAACAAAGAGTAAAAAACATTTCTCACCTGTCCTCAACGGTCCTGTTGGATGGGTAATATACCTTAAAAGTGAAGCCACTTTTTGGGAAAGAGCCCTGCAAGAACAGAATGACAATATATATATATATAAAAAAATATTTAAAAAATCTTAAATTAAGAATATAAGATCTCATCACAATATAGTTCGAAACCCAAGACCAACATCTCATACCGAGTCTCATAATAAAACAAAATGGTGGAAATAAGCATAACGTACCGGGTTGATGCAGAGGCAGTCTGTGTTGGAGATGTTGAAAGGGTCATATTTGTCCGCAAAGATGATGACATCAGGCACGGGGTAAACCCGTAAAGCATAGTCATAGGCCCAGAACACTGGACTGACATACAGCGGCAGGGGAGTCAGGTGGCCCTGAGACAAGATGGTCTTCACAAACTGGAGAAAGAGAGTTTATTGGTGATTGGCAGAAATGTTCATGTCATTATCATCCATGAATAATAAATTCAACTACAAGACAATATTCACGCAAAGCGCCTCAGAGTAGGACTGCTGATCTAGGTGTGTGTGTGTGGGGGGGGGGGCTGATCAGCTTTGTTAATACGGGCCAAACTAACTAGCTAAGTTTATATAATGTACAGTACCAGTCAAAATTTTGGACACATCTACTCATTCAAGCGCTTTGCTTTATTTTTTTGTATTTTATACATTGTAAAATAATGGTGAAGACATCAAAACTATGAAATAACATATGGAATCATGTAGTAAACAAAAAAAGTGTTAAATTAAATATATTTTAGATTATTCAAAGTAGCCACCCTTTGCCTTGACAGATTTGCATAATCTTGACATTCTCTCAACCAGCATCACCGGGAATGCTTTTCCAACAGTCTTGAAGGAGTTCCCACATATGCTGAGCACCTGTTGGCTGCTTTTCCTTCACTCTGCGGTCCAACTCATCCCAAACCATCTCAATTGGGCTGAGGTCAGGTGATTGTGAAGGCCAGGTCATCTGATGCAGCACTCCATCACTCTCCTTCTTGGTCAAATAGCCCTTACACAGCTTAGAAAGAAAACACTCTAAAGTTTCCAAAACTGTCAAAATACCACCTCTCGGGTGGCACAGTGGTTAAAGGTGCTGTATTGCAGCGCCAGCTGTGCCACCAAAGACTCTGGGTTCGCGCCCAGGCTCTGTCGTAACCGGCCGCGACCAGGAGGTCCGTGGGGTGACGCACAATTGGCATAGCGTTGTCCGGGTTAGGGAGGGTTTGGCCGGTAGGAATATCCTGCTCTCATCGCGCACCAGCAACTCCTGTGGCGGCCGGGCGCAGTGCACACTAACCAAGGTTGCCAGGTGCACGGTGTTTCCTCCGACACATCGGTGCGGCTGGCTTCCGGGTTGGATGAGCACTGTGTTAAGAAGCAGTGCGGCTTGGTTGGGTATCAGAGAACGCATGACTTTCAACCTTCGTCTCTCCCGAGCCCGTACGGGAGTTGTAGCGATGAGACAAGATAGTAGCTACTAACAATTGGATACCACAAATTGGGGAGAAAAAGGGGATACAAATTTATATTTAAAAAATATTGTCTGTGAGTATAACAGATCGGATATTGCAGGCGAAAACCTGAGTAAAATCCAATCAGGAAGTGCCTCTTATTTTGAAACCTATCCTCCATTTAAAGGGATATCAACCAGATTCCTTTCCCTAAGGTATTGGCATTCTCTCAACCAGCATCACCGGGAATGCTTTTCCAACATATGCTGAGCACCTGCCTTTATGTCTTTAGACATAGTTTCAGGCTTTTATTTTGAAAAATGAGCGAGAAAGATCATATTGCGTAAGTGGATAGGTGGGGGCTCTCAGAGTGAGTTTTGCGCAACAGAGTAAAGCGGCAATTGTTTCTCCCTGTCCTATTGAAAAACCTACACTCCCGGTTGATATATTATTGAATATATATTTTAAAAACAACCTGAAGATTGATTATAAAAAACGTTTGACATGTTTCTGTGGACATTATGGATATTATTTGGAATTTTCATCTGCGTTGTTATGACCTCTCTTTCCTGTGGATTTCTGAACATAACGCGACAAACAAACTGTATTTTGGTAGGTATTTTGGATATAAAAATAATATCTTGGAACAAAAGGAACATTGTTGTGTAACTGGGAGTCTCGTGAGTGAAAACATCCGAAGATCATCAAAGGTAAACGATTAATTTGATTGCTTTTCTGATTTTCCTTAATGTTTCCTTAATTTTCCTTAATGTTTTGTCATGAGATCGATAAAATTACACAAACGCTTGGATTGCTTTCGCTGTAAAGCATAATTTCAAAATCTGAGACGACAGGTGGATTAACAAAAGGCTAAGCTGTGTTTTGCAATATTGCACTTATGATTTCATGAATATGAATATTTTTTGTCATATTATTTGACTGTGGCGCTATGCAATTCAGCGGTTTCTGATGACAATTATCCCGCTCAAGGGATGGGTAGCGTCAAGAAGTTAAGGAGGAAAGAAATCCCACAAATTAACAAGACACACCTGTTAACATTTAAGTCATTTAAGTCATTTAGCAGTTAATCGAAATGCCTTCCAGGTGACTACCTCATGAAGCTGGTTGAGAGAATGCCAAGTGTGAGAAGCTGTCATCAAAGCAAAGGGTGGCTACTTTAAAGAATCTAAAATCTAAAATATGTTAAACACTTTTTTGGTTACTACATGATTCCATATGTGTTCTTTCATAGTTTTGATGTATTCACTATTATTCTACAATGTAAAAAATAGTAAAAGTAAAGAAAATCCCTGGAATAAGTAGTTGTGCCCAAACTTTTGACTGGTACTGTAGGTAATTGTACTAGTATATGTTGGGTATGTCATAACTGAGAAGCTAAGACTCACATGGTTTGGAATGTCGAGGTTGCTGCTAGGCAGTCGGACACAATTTCTGCACATCTTGTTCACCAGGTCTTCTCTGATGACAACAATCTCCTGGCTGCAGTACTGGATTCTGACATAGGAACATTTGATTCACAGGTCGTGAGATGTTTAAAGACTACATGCAATGACAAAACCTGTGAAAACTAACTATCAAAGAATAGTCAATTGTTATCACAGAAAGTTGGTGGCACCTTAATGGTGGAGGACGGGCTTGTGGTAATGGCTGGAGCGGAATAGGTGGAATGGTATTAAGTACATCAAACACATGGTTTTAATGCGTTTGATGCCATTCCATTTGCTCCGTTCCAGCCATTATTATGAGCCGTCCTCCACTCAGCAGCCTTGACTGTTTGTTATAATGAGCAAATGGAGCCAAATGTTTTTGACAACAATGTTTTTGCCAAAATCCAAACTTTTATCCACTTCCCCAGAGTCAGATGAACTGGATACCATTTTTATGTCTCTCTGATCTTAAACATGTGGAGATGGGAGAACCTTCCAGGAGGACAACCATCTCTGCAACACTCCACCAATGAGACATTTACGCTAGAGTGGCCAGACGGAAGCCACTCCTCAGTAAATGGCACATGACAGCCCACTTAAGAATTCGCCAAAAGGCACCTAAAGGACTCTGACCATGAGAAACAAGATTCTCTGGCCTGATGAAACCAAGATTGAACTCTTTGGCCTGAATGCCAAGTGTCAGGTCTGGAGGAAACCTGGCACCATCCCTACGGTGAAGCATGGTGTTGGCAGCATCATGCTGTGGGGATGTTTTCAGTGGCAGGGACTGGGAGACTAGTCAGGATCGAGGGAAAGATGAACGGAGCAAAGTACAGAGAGATCCCTGATGAAAACCTGCTCCAGAGCACTCCGGACCTCAGACTGGGGTGAAGGTTCACCTTCCAACAGCACAACGACCCTAAGCACTGAACCAAGACAACGCAGAAGTGGCTTCGGGAAAAGTCTCTGAATGTCCTTGTGGCCCAGCCAGAGCCCGGACCCAATCGAACATCTAGGGAGAGACCTTAAAATAGCTGTACAGCGATGCTCAAGTTCCAACCTAACAGAGCTTGGGAGGATCTGTAGAGAAGAACGGTAGAAACTCCCCAAATACAGGTGTGCCAAGCTTTTAGCGTCATACCCAAGAACATGCAAGTCTGTAATCGTTGCCAAAGGTAGCTTCAACAAAGCACTGAGTGAAGGGTCTGAATACTTATGTAAATGCGATTTTATTTTTTTATATATATACATTTGCAAAAAAATCTAAAACTCAGTTTTACTTTGTCATTATGGGACATCGTTTGTATATTGATAAGGGAAAAAAACTATTTAATCCATTTTACAATAAGGCTGTAACAAAATGTGGATAAAGTCAAGGGGTCTGAATAGTTTCCGAATGCACCGTATATCCCTTTAATACAGCTTAAGAGACATCTCTTTAATAAAGCTCAAGAGACATCCCTTTAATACAGCTCAAGAGACATCCCTTTAATACAGCTTAAGAGACATCCCTTTCATACAGCTCAAGAGACATCCCTTTAATACAGCTCAAGAGACATCCCTTTAATACAGCTCAAGAGACATCCCTTTAATACAGCTCAAGAGACATCCCTTTAATACAGCTCAAGAGACATCCCTTTAATAAAGCTCAAGAGACATCCCTTTAATAAAGCTCAAGAGACATCCCTTTAATAAAGCTCAAGAGACAAATTCCTCAAAATAGAATAAATCAACAAATATTATATTTCCAAGTTGATTCACAACCGGCCGTGATTGGGAGTCCCTTCAGGCGGCGCACAATTGGCCTAGCATTGTCTGGGTTTGCCCATGATAAATAAGAGTCATTGTAAATAAGAATGTTCTTAACTGACTTGCCTAGTTAAATAAAGGTTAAATACATTTAAAAAGACATATTTCAGTCACCTGCATGGGTTGGTAGTGAACACAGAGAATGGCACCCTCTGTCTAAACTCCTCAGTGATGTGGTCTGCCAACGGGGGCCTGAGGACACAAGCATTTATATAAAGTACAGTACATCAGAGGACTAGTCAAATCATAAGCAACACAACAGAGGAATAACAGGTCTCTTGTTTTTCAACTCTCACCTGGGTAGAATTGTACTCGGACCAGGGTCTTCAGGACCGGGGACGAACACGAAGCGACTACTGCAGTTTTGAAAGGATGCATTCAGTTAGACAAGTAAACACAACAATTTCCCGTAGAAGACCCATAATGCAGCATGGTGAATATTTCCCAAACAGTTTGTCACCCTGGATGCAACAATGTAGTACTGTTGAAATGGTTTCCTGGAATATCAGACTTTTAGGTCAACCAAGTGGTTTTCCTCCCTCACACGTTACCTGTTGTGGATGCTGGGATATTCACAGATTGCATCGGCAAGAACTTTCAACGACTCTGAGGTGGGGGGGGAGAAAATACTTCAATTGTGTGTACTAATGCTCCTGTCATAACCCATTTGCCAGGCCAGTATAACTTCACAAGCAGGGCATTATTATTTTTTAAATTACTCAATCTTTCTTACCTTTGAGTGATTTGATTTGTGTTTTTCCATAGGGGGCCGAGGAGAAGTTGCCGCAGAAGATGAAGCAGGTAGGAGGCATGGCTGCGTATCCTACAATGGAAACATGCTACGGTTGTTTCAGACCATACTATTAAGCAGGAGAGATAGAAATTGAGCACACTGATGGAGACTTCAAAATCTGTCAGAGATGGACATGAAACGCATGACAATAACCATCAATGTCAACATTAATACGACTTGCTTAAATGCTCGAGTCAATCAATGAACCCAATTGTATCTTTAAAGCCCTTTTTACATAAACAGTTGTCACAAAGTGCTTTACAGTAACCTGGTAAATACCCCCATACGAGCTCCTCTACTGTCAGTGACGTTATGGGTGGAACGAACCTGAGAACATAAGGTGGATCTTCTCCAGCACCTCCACGCTGTCCAGCCACACGTCTGAGACCACCACAAACATGGCGTCCTCGTTCTCTTCCTCCAGCTGCTTTAGCTTGGCTGAGGCCTTCACCGACGTGGTGGACGGCCCACCGAAGAAGTTCATGTTACCGTAGTAGGCCCTAAAAACCAGAGTCCACACACACACACACACACAGGGGAAAGGAAAATATATTTTTAAATGCCAAATGTAGAGTTAAAAACAATACATTGGAATTTAAAATAACTTTGGCCCTTCTCAGTAGACCTACTGATTTTCAGAGGAGAAGGCGTTATGTAGGTAATGTGCATTTCTAAATGAAGACAACATTGATCGGTCAGCAACATTGTAATCTATTGACCTTGTGGTGGATGATGGCTCAGTCGGCGGGAATCCAAATGCGTTGACATGGAAGACTGAGTCCTCATACCAGCCTATGGGGGGAAAGAGGACCGGACTACTAAGTCATTGCATAACACAATAAGGTATATCTCCTTCGATGTCCATTAACGTGGATGGAGAAGATAAATTATTTTACCTTCAGCCAAAACAAAGCAGGACTCTGTGTAAAGTCCACTGTGGAACTGGTGAGGACAAGGTTAAAGAAAACATGCATGATCTGAAATACAATCAACATTGACTATATTCAAGACTTTAATTGGCCCCTTGAATTATATAAGAGAACATTTGTATCATTCGCTCTCCATCACCATCCCCACCAGTGAAAGGATATTGCCTTTGAGAGGTTCAGCTGTACTGTACCACTGGGGTCTTCCAGATAGAATTTCCCCTGAAAAAAAAAATAAACATTCCAGGTGAAGCTGGTTGAGAGAATGCCAAGAGTGTGCAAAACTGTCATCAAGGCAAAAGGTGGCTACTTTGAAGAATCTCAAATATATTTAGATTTGTTTAACACTTTTTTTGGTTACTGCATGATTCCATATGTGTTATTTCATAGTTTTGATGTCTTCACAAATATTCTACAATGTAGAAAATAGTAAAAATAAAGAAAAAACCTGGAATGAGTATGTGTGTCCAAACTTTTGGCTGGCACTGTATATCTATAGATATTACTATATTTTCCAATTAAAAAAGTAATTAACATGAATTTTAGCTGCTCACCTCTTTAAGCTGTGTGACCATCCCCAAAACAATGACCTCTCCTAGTTTAGCCGTACTACCTAAAAGTGCTTCAACAGTCTGAAGCTGAAAACAAGAATAAAGCAAGATCAGGGCAATCAATGTTTAACATGAGAACATCCTCTTAGCTTATATCAAATCCATTAAACAGGTTTATGTGTGTTTTAGGGTATGACAGAGTTATTACCTGAAATTTGTTTCTGCCTTCTTCTGCTGCTGCCCCTATTACAGGTGGGGTGAAGAGTTCGTGCCGATGTGTACGCTACAGAAACGGGGTAACTGTCAATGTGGATCAGGGTACACATTTATTTATCACTGATTTAACTTTTCATTTATTTAAGTGGACTGAGAACACATTCTCTTTCAACGATCTCACAGAGCAGCGTCTCAGGAAAGAAACGTTTTTAAATATCACTTTTAAAAGTTAATATTCTGTTAACCCATACCCAAATAATGTTGATGACTCTTCCTACACTCGTATGTGACCAAAGCATAAATTGGAGAAGAAAAAAAAACACTTTAAAAACCCCACCTCAAACTTGCACATCAAACAGACTCTAAAAAAATGCTTGCTATTTCCTCATAAATGATGATGTCATCCTCCTGAGGAAGATGAGCTGGCCAATCAGCGGTCTGTTCTTGTGAACATTTTTAATGACCACTATACCCCCACACCATTCCAACACAGAAAATATGCTTTTTAACAAACTGTTCTTAATTACAATTTTTTTGAAGGAAAACTTTCACGCATATTGTAATTACATATAGGTAATATTATGTCAGAGAAGTCTGGAAACACTGTACAGTTGCTTTAAGGCCAAAATATACAAAGATCATCAAACTATAATCAATTCAGAGGGAAAAGAAATATAGCCTACTGACCTGCTGTAGGAGTGTGTAGCGTTCCCTAAAGAGCTCTGCCTTGTCCCTGGCTGAGCCACAGAGACTTGGAACAGAGTGGGTGGTCATGTTGAGGCTAGGTGAAGAACAAACAACGGTTTCACTGATGTATTTCTTCATATGTTGGTTTCAATAGAAAGATAATTTATTCTAGAGTGTTTTTGATAAAACAAGTGAACCATGTAGACTAGATGTGGTCAACCTATAGTAGTAGTAGTTTTATTACCTTGCATGTTGCCAGTACTTGGCAGCTAAAAGCTGAATCAAGTACACAGCACATACAAGTAATTAAACGAGTAAACAAACAGTAAAGCATCAGGAAGTCAAGGTTTATACATTCATACTTACGGTACAAACTTCTTCCTCTCTGTGCTGTAGATATATCTTGGCACGTCAAAAGCGCCAATTATGTTGAAAACATTATCTCTGAAAACAATTAAATAGTTCACACGAATAAGTCAAATTTGAGGATGACTATCTAGAGAATGTGTATGAAATTGGTTATTGTGAGACTGACACCTTTCTCAACTTACATGGTTTCATCACATGACTGGCTGCAGTCCTGAACAGCAGTCTCCACCACAGCCAGCTCAATCATACTGGAGGACACTGTCCAGGACAAGAGGAATAGCTACATCATTCACAAGCATAGAATATTCTGAAATACATTTTTTGAGGCAACAGGTAGCCTAGTGGTTAGAGCATTGGACTAGTAACCAAAAGGTTGCAAGATCGAATCCCCGAGCTGACAAGGTAAAAATCTGTCGTTCTGCCTCTAAACAAGGCAGTTAACCCACTGTTCCTAGGCCGTCATTGAAAATAAGAATTTGTTCTTAACTGACTTGCCTAGTCAAATAAAAGGTCACGTAAAAAAATAGCTGACTGTACTGAGTTTTGTACATAATTTTAGTAGCTTGTTATGATCAAAGAAGACGTACATGGCTGCTTCTCCACAGCATCCATGACTCTCTCGATGACATCATCCAGTTCAAGCTCATCAACAGACTCCAACACCTCCACCAGGTACCTGCTGGCTTCCCTGGAGGACAACAACAACACAACGAACACATCTGAGGGGTATACTACAAAGCTGGATCAAGGAGTTAGCCAGCGAACTTGTCTGAATATTCTGAAATAACTTTTTTAGTTAAGATATACTTGAAATGGGCATGGTCTAATTGACTTAACAACCAAACACATATCTATGTTTAGCTAACTTTCAAATCAATTGTTATTTCTGGTTGTTTATCAAAGTTTGCTGGCTAACTCATTGATGCTGCTTTGTAGTATACCTCTGACTGCCAGACATCAATCCCATAATTCCTATTAAAAACATACAACATTTGCATTAGTTTCTATAGATTAATTGCTTAAATATGCATAGCATACTACTAAAATGTCTAGCTAGCTGTCCATGTAATTTACTGTAGCTAAGCTAGCCTTTGCCTCCTAGTTTCTTTCTTGTTATCACTGACACAACAAGACAGAATTAGCTACTAACTAGTAATGCAGCCATTACATTTACTGTAAACAAAATATTATGTCAAGAACAACATGATTGACAAATGACAGCGTACGGTCGAAGCATAAGTCCCCTCATCTTGAAACCAGCAGATACTTTCGTCTTCACTCTGCGAACCTCCATGTTCAATCTTTCTTCAACAATCAACATTTGGCGCTAAATATTAACTTCCGCCTATATGTTTCGTCACTTCCTTCAAAGCAAAGATTCTACGCAAGCTTCACTACTGCACGATTCTGCCGATATTTGCTGTTTGAAGTCAGCTGAGGTTTTCAAAACAGTGGGTATTCTCAAAAACACATGGATAAAGCAGCCAGACATCAAGCTATTACCCAGATTATTACTTATCATTGCATGATCAATTGGCATGGTTATTAATAATGTATATCAGTCTTGTCATATGTTTATTTATCATATCTCAATATTATTCAAAAATGTTTCCCGCACATAATTTTATTGGTGTAAAAACTAATACAGAATAGAACAACCATTATTAGTAGGTCAGGTTGAAGGATAGATCATAAGTGTCCAAAAAGACAACCTGCCCTGAAGCCTATCAGGGCAAGAAAAACTTGTTTTCTCCAAGAAGCTGTTGGAAAACATCCTCTTGAGGCGACGGACGAGAGACCCTTGTACCTTAACTTACCATATGGCCTTGGTTCTTCGCTGTCAAACGCTGTGTTGACAAAAATTAATTACTTGGATCTCTAAACAAGGTTACATTTTTACAGATTTCTTCAACCAGATACATTGAAAGTACTGCCACGTGTGGTCTGTTATGTAGCCACCTTTCGTTATTTTTTCATATCTCACTTTAGTACCCATGGATTCTGCACTTGCAAAGCACTGTCCAGAGCTTGTAGCCGGTGAGCGATGCGGTCATACGGCTTTAGTTGAGGGAAATGTCCTGTACGTGTGGGGAGGCGACGTGGTAAGCAAAAACTGTCAAACAGATGGAAGAGTTTGAAGAAAGTCTACTAGCAAATATCGTTACAAACATTGCCAATGGATAGTCTTGAATTTATGTTAAGCATTTCAATATTTCACTAATATGTTGTTAGGGATATGCAAAATTATTCAATGTAGTTGTGCAATAAATGTTTTTTTTCTCCATACAGTATTGATGAATATGCACAGATATAATTTAAGAATGTAAAGCAACGTATTCCATCTTCCCATTCAGTAATAAAAAAATATTTACTTTTACGTTTCAATTGTTTTCTGCAGTCAATTGCTGATGAAGTTTTTCTGCCAAATGATGAAGTCTGGTTTTATGATTTCGAAAGAGGTGTGTGTGGTAAGAATATTAATCTAATTATAACAAATCGTATTTTTGTATATGGGAAGTATATAGATTAACACGTTTCAAAGATTGTGAATTAATAAATTGATGTAATACAAAAGTTTGGATCCTTGGAAATCTACATTCTAAACATTAAAAAAAATCTAATCTACCCATGAAAAAAATAACATGCAAAAATGTACTCAAAGATTGCACTCAAACCAACATATCATTAGATGGCAGACTGTGTAAACACTACGGGTCATAATTTGTAAACTCTGCATCGCATGTCAGAGGTGTTAGGCCTACTACATAGTTACTAACATTTTATTACATTGACACAGTTGAATATTGGTATTTAGAGAGATTTTGAATTGTGTTAAAATTCTAGACATGTAGGGAGCGTTTGTAAATTCACTCCGTAGTGTCAGTGTACCCAGTGTGCACTCTGAGCATTCGTAAATTCATAGTGTTGTCAGATTGTCCTATCATAAATTCAGAGCGTTTCTCTCTATGAATGGGCACACTCGATGCTCTGGCCGAGGAGTAGCGTTTGTAAATTCACTCTGGATATCTACTCCGATTTCAGAGCAATCTCGTCTGTGTGTGTCAGAGTGCAGAATAACTATTTATTTATTTAACCTTTATTTAACCAGGTAGGCAAGTTGAGAACGAGTTCTCATGTACAATTGCGACCTGACCAAGATAAAGCAGAGCAGTTCGACACATATAACAACACAGAGTTACACATGGAGTAAAACAAACATACAGTCAATAATACAGTAGAAAAATAAGTCTATATACAATGTGAGCAAATAAGGTGAGATAAGGGAGGTAAAGGCGATAAATAGGCCATGGTGACAAAGTAAATACAATACAGAAAGTAAAACACTGGATTGGTAGATTTGACAGTAGATGAGTGTGCAAAGTAGAAATACTGGGGTGCAAAGGAGCTAAATAAATACAGTAGGAAAAGAGGTAGTTGTTTGGGCTATTTATAGATTGGCTATGTACAGGTGCAGTGATGTGTGAGCTGCTCTGACAGCTGGTGCTTAAAGCTAGTGAGGGAGATGTGTTTCTAGTTTCAGAGATTTTTGTAGTTCGTTCCAGTCATTGGCAGTAGAGAACTGGAAGGAGAGGCGGCCAAAATAGGAATTGGCTTTAGGGGTGACAAGTGAGATATACCTGCTGGAACGCGTGCTACGGGTGGGTGCAGCTATGGTGACCAGCAAGCTAAGCGAGATAAGGTGGGACTTTACCTAGCAGGGCCTTGTAGATGTCCTGGAGCCAGTGGGTTTGGCGACGAGTATGAAGCGAGGGCCAGCCAACGAGAGCGTACAGGTCACAGTGGTGGGTAGTATATGGGGCTTTGGTGACAAAACAGATGGCACTGTGATAGACTGCATCCAATTTGTTGAGTAGGGTGTTGGAGGCTATTTTGTAAATGACATCACCGAAGTCTAGGATCAGTAAGATGGTCAGTTTTACGAGGGTATGTTTGGCAGCACGAGTGAAGGATGCTTTGTTGTGAAATAGGAAGCCAATTCTAGATTTAACTTTGGATTGGAGATGTTTAATGTGAGTCTGGAAGGAAAGTTTACAGTCTAACCAGACACCTATGTATTTGTAGCTGTCCACATATTCAAAGTCAGAACCGTGCAGAGTAGTGATGCTGAACGGGTGGGCAGGTGCAGGCAGCGAACTATGACCAAACATCGGCTCCTCCCAAAAAAACGCAATTCAATTGTTGCCATAACACAGTTAGAGTCACTAACCCTCGTGATAACATGAAAACACTAACCAACTCTGCTAGGGCGAGCAAGAGTCAAATGGTCAGAGTGAGGTGTTCTCTCATATGTCTGGAAGCAGCTTGCAAGCTAGCCAACGTTAGGCAGATAGCTTGGGTGCTTTACTGGCGTCGTGAGGTCAGAACGCACGGATCAACCCTAATTACTCCTCGGCCAGAGCGTCCAGTGTGCGCTCTGAATTTACGAACGGACAATCTGATAACACTCTGAATTTACTAACGCCCAGAGCACACTCTGGCACTCCAGATTGAATTTACAAACAAACCCTTTACAACGACAGTCAACCCACCCACGCCAACTGCATAAAGAGTTGGCTAGGTTGCTAGGTAGATACTTCCAGACATAAATGAGAAAACACCTCATTCTGAACATTTTACTCGCCCAGACAGAGCTGGCATAGCTTCTTGAGTGTTGTGTCATGTTATCACGAGGATTCATGACTGTAACCTAGTTACTGACAACAATTGAATTGAAACAATTCGTCGATGTTTACTTACACCTGTCACAACAACCAAGTTTAGGGCGTTCGTAAATTCCTCAATTATTCTGTGCTCTGGCACTCAAATCAGAGCACTCTGAAATCGGAGTAGGTTGCCAGGGTGAATTTACGAACATACAATTACACAGCATGGTTTAAATATTCCCCATCTGATGTTAATGGTGAACTAACATGGCTGCTATGTTGTACATAGTGCTGTAGTGTCATGTAAATGCATCATAATGCTAATTCTAGACATTCAGTTATATAGTATTATTTAAAAACATGGCTAACATCGAACGTTAAAGTGTCATGTAAATGCTTCATGATGCAGAAACCCCATTGGTTCAACTCTCTAAATACATCTGGTTAATGGTATGCTTTATGTGCAATGTGTGTTCTGGAATTATTTAGCTGCAGAACTGAACCCTTCATTTCCCTGTTCGGTTTGTTTATTGTTTGTTTGTTCTCCAATCTGAAGGGAATTGTGTCAAATGTCTGGAGAGGTCCCACCCCCAATGTCAGGCACCTGTGGCTGCTTTTTGAATGGGGACATGTACATATTTGGGGGATGCAATGACAACGGGACAGACCAATCAGGTAAACTCATTCAACAGAAAAAGGGTTCCAGTGCATGTATTCACAAAGTGTCTAGGAGTAGGAGTACGGATGTATGATTAGGAGTAGGAGTACGGATGTATCTCCCTCACCCAGAGATAAGCGCACTTGTTGGGTTTTCAATGGCAGGTAAACATTCTTTATGTAAATAGAAAGATTGTCAGGGTTCTGATTACACCTTTACTATTATAGGTGGTCTAAATAAATAGTGTGCTGGCCCAGCTAAAGTCTTTCTTACACTTATGGGGGTTCCTAGCTCCCCTGCAATATGAACCCCTTGTGATTGGAAGATGTTTTGGTCTTCCTGTAGTAATAGGAATCCCTTGTGATTGGAAGATGTTTTGGTCTTTCTGTAGTAATTGGAACCCCTTGTGATTGGAAGATATTTTGGTATTTCTGTAGGCTCATCTAACTCGCTGGATATGGTTATAAGCAACTTGATGACATCAGTAACAATAGAAGCTTCCTTGTGGATGAGGCATCAAGGGTAATTTTTGCTTCCGGGTGCAATTATAGGTATACATTCATTTACTATTATCTTTCCTTATGGTATGGATTAGTAATATTGTGCTTTGGAGGTGGATGACATCTATTGGGGATGGAACAATGAAGTTCATATGTTTGACCCAGCATGGGCCTGTTGGAGTGAACGACAAACCAGTGTAAGATGGAGGTTAAATTGTGTTTACATATATAATAAAGCAATTAATTTAGTGAATATACAAAAACATGGTGTTGTCATAGCATATGATTAACAGTGTAGCATATAAGGCAAGACACTTAAAATATGATTGTTTCTTCGTGGATATCTAGTTACACTGTAAATGTTGTTTTTGTCTACAGGGTCGTGCCCCTGACCCCAGGGCTGCCCATGCCAGTGCAACACTTAGGAACAAAGGATACCTATGTGGAGGCAGAATAAGGGTGAAAAATGACGATTCTCAACTCCTCACTCCGTGGTTGCATTGACACAGACAACCTGAAGTGTCACAACGATTCATGAGATTGTGTCTCTCTGCTGAACATTAATGAAACATAGGACTTTTGACTCAAGTTTCTTTTGCGCTGGTCTGGAATAAACTCTTCTGTTTTTCCCGTTTTCACTTTTAGGAATCCAGGACAAGTGACATTTCTTGTTTATATCTAGAATCATGGACATGGTCTGAAATGTACGTATTTACTATTCACTCTTTCAAATGCTCAACTTAAAATGGTTACTATTCTGTACTATACGGTTATCACATCACAGTTGATTTTTCTTTTTATCTGTTCTTTCAAAATGGCTTTTCCAGAGTACCAGAATCCACTGTGCCAATGGGAAGGTCGCGGCATACCCCAACCGCAATATCTGATAGCGCTTTGTTTCTATTTGGAGGACTGGGTATGGACTGCGAACTAATGAGTCAGTCATTTACCCATTCAGGTTCCCAATCCTACCTCTGTACCTTATGTTCCATGGGAACATGGCATTATTTGGTTTTATAAAACAAATTATGCATCTCTAGGCGATGGCTGGGCATTTGATGTAGAGACAAAGAAATGGAGAGAGCTTGAGCATCCACACATGAACAAACCAAGGTAGTGTTTGTGCAAGTTGTTCGCAGAAAGTGTTTCATTTTCCAATTTGAGGAATGTACCTAAAATGTGCAAATGGTAAAACTGTTAACACATTGTCTAACTCACAGTGAATTATAGGATCTCTATATGTAATTCTATGATATGGGTCTCATTTCCCAGAGCTTTCTTTACATTTAAGTGTTAGTGTCTTATCCTTACAAATTGGTGAATTCCTTATGACATTCTTTACAATAGTGCATCTAAATCATTCTTGTCACGATTCACATTCTTACGATGTGTCATTCTTCCGATTCACATTCTTACGATGTGTCATTCTTATGATGATGTCATTCTTACGATAGTGTCATTCTTCCGATTCACATTCTTACGATGTGTCATTCTTACGATGTGTCATTCTTACGATTCACATTCTTACGATGTGTCATTCTTACGATGTGTCATTCTTACGATTCACATTCTTATGATGTGTCATTCTTACGATTCACATTCTTACGATGTGTCATTCTTACGATTCACATTCTTACGATGTGTCATTCTTACGATTCACATTCTCACAATGTGTCTTTAGTAGTGAAAGTGTTTCCTAGAGCCTTCGCTAGTAACGTGGCCGTTAAAAACCTTTTGCACATCGACTGATCCAGCAGGCTGGGTGGGCTTTACTTGTCTCATCGCGCTCTAGCGACTCCTTGCAGCGGGCTGGGCACCTGCAGACTGACCTTTATTGTCAGTTGAACAGTGTTTACTCTAACACATTGGTGCTGCTGGCTTCTGGGTTAAGCCAGCGGGTGGTAAGAAGTGCGGTTTGTCTAGTCGTGTTTTGGAGGACGCATTACTCGACCTTCGCCTCCCGAGCCCGTTGGGGAGTTGCAGCGATGAGACATGATCGAACTTGGGGAGTAAAAGGGGCGGTAAAATATATAAATAACTTTGGCATGCTCATAATGGATGTTTTTTATTTTGTAATTTTTTTAAAGCAGACATATCTACTGATAGCTGCCCTTCTTTCCAAAACATTGAAAAACCTCCCTGATATTTGTGGTTGAATCTGTGTCTGAAATTCACTTCTCGACTGAAGGACCTTACAGATAATTGTATGTGTGGGATACAGAGATGATGTCGTCATTAAAAAATAATAATGTGACTTGTTAATTAATTAAACGTTTACTCCTGAACTTATTTAGGCTTGCCATAACATAGGGGTTGAATACTTATTGACTCAAGACATTTCAGATTCTATTTATTTTTCATTAGTAAAAAATTCCCAATAAATAATTCCACTTTGATATTATGGGGTATTGGGTGTAGGCCAGTGACACAAACTCTACATTTAATCCTTTTTAATTGCAGTAACACAATAAAATGTGGAAAAGGTCCAAGGGTGTGAATACTTTCTGAAAGCACTGTAGGCCTATAGCCTATACTGTAAGTAAGCCATTTATTTTAATGCAGTCATGTGCAGTTTTCATTTGAAGCATATTCTTATTTATCCTTTGCTTGGTTGTTACAATTGCAAAGACAACGTTGTATTTGTCGTCAACTTTGTTGAAGTTGACTACAAATCACAGTAAGGAGGATTAACACTGTTTAGCAGAGATCCTCTGTGTACACAGTGACGCAGGAGGGCAAAAAAACGCTTTGGACATACCGACAGAGTCATTGCGCAAAATAGTATGCAGCATCATCTGGAAATGTATGCAACAAAAGTTCAACATTCATCTTCTGCTACCATTTCTGTCAAGCCATCTACGCATACAGTTTGACGCATACGTTCGATAAACCCAACATATGCACCACATGGAACGCACTGCAACTGTCTCTGCAACGCAATGCTGCAAGGCATACGCAGCGTTTCATTGAAAATTAATGTCATTCTGGTGTACCAAAATGCAAAACACTGTCAGTGTGTTTGAAGCGTTAGCTGTACTATGAAAGGTCTGAAACAGGCGTTAGATTACGAGCGTTTTCAAGTGCAATGTTAATAACGATGGTTTTGGGAAACAGCTCAGAGATTTAACGATGTTCCTACGAAGATTTGAATGATTAACCTGGCTCTTAAAGTCTCCATCTTATTTACTTTCTACCCTCAGGTTGTGGCACACAGTGTGCCAAGGGAAGGACCCTGATGTCATTGTGTTTGGGGGTAGTTGCGACTACATCCTCCTTGTAGACACAGTAAGTATTATGGAAACCATACAGGGAACGTATCTAATCATTCAATGGTGAAGGTGCATAAAGATTGCGGCCCCCATGTACTTCGCCATATTGTACAATGCTGTCGGTTACTCTTTTTTTGTATCGGCAGTCGCGTAGTATACATGATACCAATTCTAGCTCCAAGATGGCGGCAATTTGAAAAAAATGAAAAAGTACATTGTGCTGATTTATAGGCATATTGAACAGCGCAGCATAGTTTAGGAACTCTGTGGGTAGTGCTAAAAACAAGTACGTAATACATTATATATACAAAAGTATGTGGACACCTTCAAATGAGTGGATTCGGCTATTTCAGCCACACCCGTTGCTGACAGGTGTATAAAATCGAGCACACAGCCATGCCATCACCATAGACAAACATTGGCAGTAGAATGGCCTCATTGAAGAGCTCAGTGACTTTCAACTTTGCACTGTCATAGGATGCCACCTTTCCAACAAGTCAGTTCATCAAATTTCTGCCCTGCTAGAGCTGCCCTGGTCAACTTTATATGAAGTTATTGTCAAGTGGAAATGTCTAGAAGCAACAACGGCTCAGCCGCGGAGTGATAGGACACACAAGCTCCCAGAACGGGACCACCGAGTGCTGAAGCACCTGGAGTGGAAAAGAGATCTCTGGAGTGATGAGTCACGCTTCACCATGTGGCAGTCCGACAGAAAAATCTGGGTTTGGCGGATGCCAGGAGAACGCTACCTGCCCCAATGCATAGTGCTAACTGTAAAGTTTGGTGGAGGAGGAATAATGGTCTGGGGATGTTTTCCATGGATTGGGCTAGGACCCTTAGATCCAGCGAAGGGAAATCTTAATGCTACAGCATACAATGAAATTCTGGACAATTCTGTGCTTTCAACTTTGTGGCAAGAATTTGGGGAAGGGCCTTTGCTGTTTCATCATGACTATGTCCTTGTGCACAAAGCGGGGTCCATACAGAAATGGTTTGTCGAGATCGGTGTGGACGAACTTGACTGGCCTGCACAGAGCCCTGACCTCAACCCCATCGAACTCCTTTGGGCCGACTGCGAGCCAGGCTTAATCGCCCAACCTCAGTAATGCTCTTGTGGCTGAATGGAAGCAAGTCCCTGCAGCAATGCTCCAACATCTAGTGTAAAGCCTTCCCAGAAGACTGGAGGCTGTAATAGCAAAGCAGGGAACCAACTCCATTTTAATGCCCATGATTTTGGAATGAGATGTTTGACGAGCAAGTGTCCACATACCTTTGGTCATGTAGTGTATCTGAATTCTTCCATCTTTATGCACCTTCGTCATTGGGATGATTTTACCATTTCTGACAGGAAGGAGATTGCCTGGTATTATGTTAAAGCATATATTATTCAAATTCATAAACAGAAAGGGTCCATACAGCATTCATTTATGATGAATTATGGAACATATGGATTATGAATTATGGAACACATGGAGTATGAATTATGGAACATATGGATTATGAATGATGGAACATATGGATTATGAGTTATGGAACATATGGATTATGAATTATGGAACATTTGTAGTATGAATTATGGAACATATAGATTATGAGTTCTGGAACATATGGATTATGAATTGTGGAACATATGGATTATGAATTATGGAACATATGGATTATGAGTTATGGAACATATGAGTTATGGAACATATGGATTATGAATTGTGGAATATGTGGATTATGAGTTATGGGACATGAATTCTGGAACATATGGAGTATGAATTATGGAACATATAGATAATGAATTATGGAACATATAGATTATGAATTATGGAACATATAGATTATGAATTATGGAACATATGGATTATGAGTTCTGGAACATTAATTATGGAACATATGGAGTATGAATTATGGAACATATGGAACATTAATTATGGTTATGGATTAACATTAATTATGGAACATATGGATTATGAATTATGGAACATATGGATTATGAGTTATGGAACATTAATTATGGAACATATGGAGTATGAATTATGGAACATATGGATTATGAGTTATGGAACATATGGAACATGAATTATGGAACATATGGAGTATGAATTATGGAACATATGGATTATGAATTATGGAACATATGGATTATGAGTTATGGAACATGAATTATGGAACATATGGAGTATGAATTATGGAACATATAGATTCTGAATTATGGAACATATGGAGTATGAATTATGGAACATATGGATTATGAATTATGGAACATATGGAGTATGAATTATGGAACATATGGAACATGAGTTATGGAACATATAGATTATGAATTATGGAACATATGGAGTATGAATTATGGAACATATGGATTATGAATTATGGAACATATGGATTATGAGTTATGGAACATGAATTATGGAACATATGGAGTATGTATTATGGAACATATAGATTCTGAATTATGGAACATATGGAGTATGAATTATGGAACATATGGATTATAAATTATGGAACATATGGATTATGAATTATGGAACATATGGATCATGGAACATACGGATGATGAATTATGGAACACCTTTACAATGAGCTGTTGTGGTGGGGTATATAAAGAATTGTTTATGACACAATTCACGTTTTTTTTTTACAATCACCTTTCTTCAGGGTCACTGCAATGATGTACTTGTTTTCCAGATCCAGGCCTACCACCTCCTTCGGTACTAATCAATTATGATCATTCGTTCAATGAGGGAGAATCTGTCTCAGCAAGAACACACTTTGATATTTTGGAAATCGTGTTGACTGTTTGCCATTACATGGATGCTATAACGTAGTGAAAGATTAGTATACTAAGCTACATCTTCCAAATGCATGCAGTGCCCTGCCCTCTTAGCCGACACTTTCACTGTTCTTTAATTAAAAAAATCCCCCACAGGATATGTGAGGATTACATAGCCAAGAATGTGAAGAACTGCAAGCTGCTTCAAAAACAGCTTCTATGTATGCCCCCCAAACTACTGCCAGTTGTACAGAGGATAATGTCCTTTTTTCGGACATCTAGGAAAATATAGCATTTTCATATGTAAATATTAGTGGGAAATTATCAATAGTAGACTACAGTAAATTGATAATACAGAGTTCATACTCTATGTTCCACGTATTACTGTTGATAAGGCCTGCAGGGTATGTGGGAATATTTATCTTCCAGAAGATTGTAGTTAATTATCATTATGTATCCATATATATTTTTTATGTTTTACAGTTTATTTTATATTATGACTGTGAATGGGTGTGTTTTCTGCCTGCAAACAAGACTGTTGTAATGTTTGATATGATAATTTTGCTTTGGCCACCACTTTATAACAACAACATTATATAAAAAACTTTTGAAGACGGTCATAAAAATGTGAATTCGTTGAAGTTGTATTATGGCTATTAAACAAACGCCACGCGATTGGACGAGCCCTCTCCAGTACCTGGCTGCTGCGCTGCCTTGTTGCCATGGTTTCGTCAACACACAAGACACTCGGCAGCTTGCTCCTGCGTTTACGCCACAACTCCGTGGTAGCCTAGTTTACAAACAACTCAAAAGTACTGAGAAACTTTACTTTTGGCAGGTTGCGAATGATTTGCTGTATAATATCTGTTCATATTTCGTGTAACACCTTAAAATCATTGTAGTAAAGTTGTTGTTTTGTGCTGGGATATCAAAGCTAGCTATAAGAGTGAAAAGACTGTGGCTACAGTAGCCAAGTTAGCTTCTCGCACCAATATGGAGTTCGGTTCCAAGCTCAAGGACCTGAATATGACACCGGATGAAATGGGCCGCTTCACCAAGGCTTTTCAAAATGAGGAATTCAGAAAGATGCTGCACGAATACGCAGAGGAAATATCAAAGCCAGAGAACAAGAAGAAATATGAGGAAGAAATCAAGTTGTTAGAACAAGAGAGGGGCGTGGACATTCAATTTGTCCACCCCAAACCTTACCGAGCCCTGAAGACGAGTATGGACGGTAGGCAGAAGTGCTTCATCAATGTCTGCAGCAATGACATGATTCGTAAACCTGAGTTTAGGAGGGTAGACGAGGCTGGCAGAGTAGGGCAGCATTGGTCACTACCCCACAGCTTGACACCTGGAACTCCAGACAGGGATGCAAAGGGGAATAAGTACACAATCTATGATGTTGTGTTTCATCCAGACACTATTCACATGGCTGGAAACAACCCAAGATTTATGGAAATGGTTGACAACACTGCTGTTGAGGCTGTCGAGAATGGGGGCAAAGTGAAGCTAGACAAAAACAATGTAAGAGTTTTGAAAATCAAATACAAAGGGACACCACACGCTGCCGTCATGCGCAAGCCCTTACCTGGTCAACCTGCCAAGGAAAAACCTTCACCACTTGACAATCATCTCTCGTTCCCCTACCCCGACGAAAAGCAACCAGATACGGCAACAAATCAAAAGGAGAGCCCTACACCGAGGGCCGAGATTCAGTCCGACACCCAGATCAGCCAGAGACAACAAAATGTCAATTCACCCAAGAAGCCAACAAAACCACATTACACTCTAAAATACAGATCATTCATTGACTTGCAAGATTTCAGGTGTTCAAGAGATTCAGCTCAGAGCCCACGCCCTAAAGAGATTGTCATCACTATTGATTTGCCTTTGCTTAGATCTGTTGCGGATGCTGATCTAGATGTGACTGAAAGACTTGTTAGTTTGGAATCCAAGAAACCAGCTTACAGACTAGAGGTGCCGATGGCATATCCAGTGGATGAAAAGAAGGGAGAGGCAAAGTTCAACAAGCAAAAGAAACAACTGGTTGTTACTTTACCTGTTCTACCTCTGAAGGAGCCAACAGTCGCTGAAGTGTCTGGCCGGCAGATTTTCAATGATGATGGTGAAGAGGATTTTGAGAATAGTTGTGTAAGCGCAGCACAGTCGGAAGACGCAACACGTGGAAAAGAAGATACCCCCGACCACAACGGACTTAGCAGAGAAGATACCCCCAACCACAGCGGACGTGGCAAAGAAGATACCCGCGACCACAACGGACTTGGCAAAGAAGATACCCCCTACCACAGTGGACGTGGCAAAGAAGATACCCCCGACCACAACGGACTTGGCAAAGAAGATACCCGCGACCACAGCGGACTTGGCAAAGAAGATACCCCCGACCACAGCGGACTTGGCAAAGAAGATACCCCCGACCACAGCGGACTTGGCAAAGAAGATACCCCCGACCACAACGGACTTGGCAAAGAAGATACCCCCGACCACAACGGACTTGGCAAAGAAGATACCCCCGACCACAACGGACTTGGCAAAGAAGATACCCCCGACCACAACGGACTTGGCAAAGAAGATACCCCCGACCACAACGGACTTGGCAAAGAAGATACCCCCAACCACAGAGGATGTGGCAAAGAAGATACCCCCGACCACAACGGTTGCAATGAAGGGGACAGCTCAGAAGACGTTCACTCTGAAAATGCCACATCACTCCGGTCTGAAAATCAACTAATTTCAGTCCTGGAAGACAAGATAGAGTTTTCTGAACAGTCTGGTGACATTGAGGAGGACAAGCAACACAAACTGAGAAGTGTTGAATCACACCGAGCTAAAGCTTCAGAGCCCACTGAGTTTGATGGCAAGACTGGGTGCACTGACCAGAATGAGGGACGGTCAGATGACAATAATTTACATGATGAGGTGAGCCATCATCTTTAGGTTAACATTCATTCAGTAGAAGAAAAATGTACTATTATAGTGTATGTCTAGCAAAAGCTGACCCTGTTGTTGTTGAAACTTTAGGCTTCTGTTCATCAGTGCTGTTACTAACCCCAACATCCACTGTGACAATTACTTTTCTTTTAGGTGGAAACAGACCCCTCATCCCTGAGCGAGAGAATAGATGACCCATCTAACACTGCAGCAATGGTCATCCCATTCAATCTTGACCAGGCCAAAGACTGCTCATCCCCCAAGATCGAAGAGATAGTTGAAAGTCAAGCTCCAACTAAGAATAAACAGAAGACTGTGCAATTCAGTGAGCATGTGGAGGTGGCTCAGTCTCAGGAGGAAGAGGAGGATGACCTGCCTGCTGAGCAGACCGTTCAGGACTGTGATATGAGACCACAGCAAGTACTGCTGACAGAAATCAACCAGGATGGACAAGAGGTGGTAATTTGTGATCATACTACATCTGCCGGTTTCGTTTTTCAAAACTCCTTTATCTATGACCTGGACTGAGTCTCCTGTCAAGGAACTTATGATACTAGATACTATATGAAGTTTGTTGCTAATTCAATTCGTTGAGGTCTTGCGTGAAAACCTAAAATCCTTTTATCCAATTGAGGGCAATAGGAAAAAAGTATTTAAAAAGTTTATCTGAATAAGTGAATCAGTAAGACTCCCATGTCTTCAGTATCAATTTCAGAGATCTCCTTTTGAAACTATTTGAATAAGTTATTTCCCATATACTTCTTTCTACAAAAGGGGGAAAAGTTTACATTTAGTATGTTTAAGCAATAAAGCCCATATACCGATGTATATGCCAATCAGCATTCAGTGGCGTACCCACCCAATTTATAATTAGTTTTATACTTACCATTTGCTATTAGGCCTACATGTTGAGGGTGTGGAGAAGCTCACCATTTGAGCAACGCTTCAACGATTGTAAAATGCTGTACTCAGACCATGCCACGGGGTTCAAGTCTGCTTGACATATCAAAGGATGCATTAGTCACACCACAAATACAAACATTTTAAACAATTGTTTTTGTACATTGTGTACTACTACAAGATGGAGCTACCTGGGGAGGCAGGTAGCCTCGTGGTTAGAGCATTGGACTAGTAACCGAAAGGTTGCCAGAATCCCTGAGCTAACAAGGTAAAAGAAAATGGCATTCTGCCCCTGAACAAGGAAGTTAACCCCCCTAGGCCATCATTGAAAATAATAATTTGTTCTTAACGGACTTGCCTAGTTAAATAAAGGTTTAAAAAATATAAATAAAAAATGGAAACAGATGACAAATATCATTTTAAACCTTCAGAAACTAATTGAGACAATGATAGATATGGATAGTTTCTTTAATTTCCTTTCAAACTTGTACCAATACAGTAAAAATAAATCAACATTTTTTGAATTCCACAAACATATAAAAATGTTTATATACACAAAACACACATTGTTTAAACAGATATAAACTACTACTTGTCATTTTAGGTTTCTCAATCTGTACCACTGATGGTGAAACACACTTGAATACAAAATGTCTGATCAGTGGTTACATAAGAGGTTCTGAGATGCGTGTTGGGTCCAATGACCAAAGAGTTCATACTGCCCTTTACATTACAGTCTACACTGGCTGGTCACCATTGCCTTCAGAATAATACCAAA
The DNA here is from genome assembly GCF_036934945.1 of Oncorhynchus masou masou. Taxonomy (NCBI): domain Eukaryota; kingdom Metazoa; phylum Chordata; class Actinopteri; order Salmoniformes; family Salmonidae; genus Oncorhynchus; species Oncorhynchus masou. The sequence continues at coordinate 50,058,291 of NC_088232.1, forward strand.
AGCATTAACCACGTTTCCATCCGACCATTTCATGTGGATTAATTACCTAATTCATGGAAAAAAGTTACAACTGGGCTGATGGAAACAGGAAATGCCGTTACAATTCTATAAATACCAACAGATTATTTGTTTGACGTGGTGGGATCTTTTTGTGTATAAAATTAATTATGTGAGAAATTACAGTGGAAACGCCTTTATGTGCAAATATTGATACAATAACCATCACATCGAAGTAAACTTGGCAGTCACGTGATAATATTTTGTGTGTTCCTCCCACTACAACTCGGGAAACCATGCATTTATTAAGCTACAGATGAACTAACTTATGAACTTCACAGGGTGGTGAAAGAGCACGGTGTTGAGCTTGAAGTATCGACGGTCTTATTCTGGTGACATGATGATCGATGCTTGGCTGCCATTTGACAAATAATATCACTCTGCTCCATAATAAAATCTCATCATGTAGGTAGCCTACCTGCACTGTGTCTGTGAGCTGTTGGCTAGAGAGCACCTGCCAAGACCAGAGTGGGTACATTTACTGTATAACGCAACAGTTGTGACAAAACCCATCAGTAGACTTGACAATACGATGGAAACCCATTTAACTTGTGTTTTCACATTCTGTACATGGGATTTAACAATTAAAAGTTATGTTTACGTGCACGACGTCATCACCCAGCATTTATCCACAAAAAAAGTCAATTTGATGGAAACATCTCCGGTGGGAAAACAAGCATTTTTCTTTTTTTTAAATGCATATTTAAGAATATTCTAAATGAAAATCTGTTGCAAATTGGATGGAAACCTAGCTACTGTACTGATTGCCGTGGAACAGTTGAGGGACTTAAATCATCTCAGGCCTCGCTGAAGACATTGGTCTAGGAACTCAGAGTAACATGATAGGGAGCAAAAGTGATGCTGCACTGGTGCATCTGTTCCTCCCATGTCATCTACCAAAACCACAGTGTGAGACACCAGATGCAGATTCATGCTGACTGCTGTTTTGATGTAGTAGTTCACACAGGTACAGCCACAGTCACAGGTCTTGGCAACCTCCAGGTCTTGACAAAGGTGGGCAGGGATGAGATGAGGCCCGTACGGGATTCTATGTGGCGTAAACACAAAACATAACTTAGGCTCAAATATTGCATAAAACTTTACGTGATACTACACGTTTAAACAAGGTAAAAGCACGTAAATGGGTGAAATGTTGAAAGGAATAATTGGACTAACCTGAGGTTGGCCACAGCCCTGGCAGCCATCTCCTGCAGTGTCAGGGGGAAGGTGAGCTGGATGGTGTGGTCCAGGGGGTTGGGATGGGCGAACGGATTACCAAACAGGTCCAGGTTCTCCAAATGTAACTTTCGGAAGTCCCCTGGCAGCAGGGCCAGCTGGTTGTGTGCAGCTGACAAAAAGCGCAGCTTGGAGAGATGGCTGATGCGAAAGGGCAGCCACACCAGTCCGTTGTTGTCCATCTTGAGGTTGATCAGCTCTCGCAGCTGGCAGAAGTGAGGCGGCAGGGCCTGCAGGCGGTTCTGACTCAGGTCGAGGTGTTGAAGTGTGCGCTGGAGGCTGGACAGGCAGAGGGCTTCACTAAAGGTCTCTAAGTGGTTGTTGTGGAGAATAAGCTCAGCCAGGCAGCCCAGGTCACCGATAGTGTCAGGAAGTTTTTTTATGTTGTTATTACTGAGGTCCAGTCTGCGCAGTGCCTTGAGGGAGAGCATTCGCATGTCCACCCGTGAGAGCTTGCAGTAGGACACCTGGAGCTGCTCTAATGAGTAGGGAAAATTGGAGGTCAATGGATAGTCCTTCTTGGATACAATAGTCAGCTTCTTCTTGGGCTTCTCCACATCCCTGGCTCGGACGGGCGTCAGTGTAGAGAGAGGCAGGCTGTCCATGTCATTTCCTCTGTGAGCCAACCGAGCAGCCGAGAGGAAATTCTTCAAGCTGTTAGCATCAGCCTGAAACTCAAAAGAAGACCGATGTCACTAGTGGTTAACAGTCAATACAACAGCTCTTATCGTACCCGCTATCAAACAATTTGAGCGTTACATGGGAGGGATTGCATTTATTTATAAATCCCTCCATATCAAACAAGTTGACACATTTGCTATCTATCCTTCAGAGTGAGAAACATTCACGATGGTGGAAAAGTGCTTGGCCTATAATAAGACACGTAAAATGCATAATTAAGCAATAAGGCATGAGGGGGTGTGGTATATGGCCAATATACCACGGCTAAGGGCTGTTCTTATGCATGACACATCGCGGAGTGCCTGGACACAGCTCTTAGCCATGGTATATTGGCCATATACCACACCCCCTCATGTCTTATTGCTTAATTATGCATTTTTACGTGTCTTATTATAGGCCAAGCCTTATTGCTATTATAAACTGGTTACCAATGTAATTAGAGCAGTAAAAATAACTTTTGTCATACACGTGGTATACAGTCTTATATACCATGGCTGTCAGCCAATCAGCATTCAGGGCTCGAACCATCCAGTTTATAATGTAACTAACAACCCACGGATTTCATCATTTGTTCCCATGACACAGATATCTTTGGTCTTAGTTGTGCTAGCACAAGATGAAACATTTAATTACAAAAAGATTACAATACACATGAGATGTTATTAACATAAGTCACACAAAGGATTGCCTAGTGAGTCCTTCTCACAATGCTAGCCTGGTTCCATTTGTGTATCACCATAGCTGTACGCACCACAGCCTGTGTGTGTGTGATGGGTTGAAAATTTGTTTCAAGATCTAGGGGAAAGGTCAACACTGCCCTAATACAGCCTAGAGCCATTGTCACCCTTTGGGAGAAACAGCTGCTCATTTACAGAGCATGCTCCCCACATTCAGACAAGTCTGGCTAATGCATAAATATCAGACTAAGATACACACGGAGTGTACAAAACATTAGGAACAACTGCTCTTTCCATGACAGACTGACCAGGTGAATCCAGGCGAAAGTTATGGATTGATGTCACTTGTTAAATCCACTTAAATCAATGTAGATGAAGGGGAGGAGACATTTTAAAGAAAGATTTTTAAAGCCTTGAGACAAGATTGTGTATGTGTGCAATTCAGAGGGTGGACAAGACAAAATATTTAAGTGCCTTTGAGCTGGGTAAGTGCCAGGCGCACCAGTTTGAGTGTCAAGAACTGCAATGATGCTGGGTTTTTCACGCTCAACAGTTTCTCGTGTGTATCAAGAATAGGCCACCACGCAAAGGACATCCAGCCAACTTGACAAGTGTGGAAAGCATTGGAGTCAACATGGGCCAGCATCCCTGTGGAACGCTTTCGACACCTTGTAGAGTCCATGACCTGGCGAATTGAGGCTGTTCTGAGGGCAAAAGGGGGTGCAACTCAATATTAGGAAGGTGTTCCTAATGTTTTGTACACTCAGAGTATTATGCAATGATTCTTTTAAGCATCAGAGATGATTGAAAATCCTAATTAGGGCCGGGAAGATACAGCAATGCAACATTCTATATGTTGGGTCATGTTAACTGTTGAATATGCACGCCCTAAAATGATTTATTTCAGTGTAAGCGCTCTACTTTTCCAGCAGAAATGTAAGTAGCATGTGAACCCGAAGGCCAAATTATATTTTTTTTAAATTCTCCTTTTTCATTGGAGATCAGATTCCGCCATACAAAAATGTCTAGAGCCATACCTTGCTCAAGCAGATGTCAACAGCGGGCTCCTTCAGTCTCACAGTGGCTTTGCCCTCCTCAACAAACCTGGTGAAGAATGTTTCAATGTTTTCTTTTAGCTGTAGAGGAAGTAGGTACACACATTAGAGTAAGACGTGGAACAAAAAACAAAGTGATGGTGGATTCGTTACCTAGCATTTCTGGTGACTCGTTCATGCAAGACCACACACTATTAATGTCCACATTAAAAGGGAAAATCCACAAACTATATTTAGGCCCTTTTATGTTGTTGTATCTGCACCAAAACTCCAGTATTCGTCATTCATAGCTTGTTCTCCAGCTTCTTCTTTTTAAAAAGGGAGCCAATTTGTTTTCAGCACTTTTATTTCCATGACTGATCAATACTCATTCTCATGGCTCTCTTGCAGCAGACATATGGTGAGCAATATCGAATTGCAATACATGTGATTTCAGCACCAAAATCTGTATCGTGATAATATCGTATTTTGAGGTCCCTGGCAATTTCCTGACCTAATATCAACAGTGGACCGAAGGAAAAAAAATACCCCAAATAGTTTAGCACAACCCTTGTTAATTTATCTGAGATAATGGATTTCAATCAAATGCAACTCATTCATTCCACAATGAAGTCATCATACATTTGAAAAGTAGCTATACCAATTAGCAATGTCAAGAAGCTGGATGATTCATCCTGTGTACTTGGGGTATAGCTGTAAAACATAGCTAGACAACTAGCCAAGTAGTTAAATAAACAAATAGCTCGATACTAACCTTATATTTTGTGCCTGTCCTATCCTTTGCTGTACAGATCATTAAATAAATGTTGTGGCGTTGTGTGGTCTTGTCCACATGTCTCCCAATAGACAGCACAGCCCTTGCTCCCTTTCCTCTGTTTTTCATCCCATACGTGGGAAGCATCCGGTTCACGACTTCGACGTCGCACTGAAGCTTCATTGCTCGAGGTGTATAAATAAATGCGTGACCTGTGTTAGTTCTGTAAATATATCCCAATAAATTAATGTGTTCAAAAAAGTTTTTCCAAACCAAACGGGCAGTTTGATCCCATGTATGATTTTCGTTTAACACAACCTGCTGGCATAAAAAAAGGTAACGTTAGCCCTTGCCACGCCACTAAGTTACTTTGCTAGCAAGATGTCTCAACCTTAGGAGTTTTTATAGCTAGTTTGTAGCTAAGTCAAATACAAGGACATCTGTTATCTGCTAGCACACTCAGCCAGACAACGAACATAGTTAGATAGCTGACTAGGTTAGTTGCTAAAAAAAGGTAGCACAGCATAATATACACTTACGTTGGCAAACTGCAAGTTATGACAACAGAACTATCGAAATGTTTCAAACGCTTTACCGGACCGTTATGGAATATAAGAGTTGACAAAAAAATCATGCAAGTTCTCTCTAGCATGCAAACTAACCTGTCAATATGGACCCAAAGAACAACAAGGAAACGTAGCTACCCAGAGGATCGAACGCGCGAAGAGAACTGATAAACGTACACATGCGCAGACGTGATTTTGTTTGAGAATATTTTCTTTGGTTGTGGCAAGAAGGGTGCAGTTTTTGTCAAATTATTAACGTCAAAAAGTCGATTTTTTGTTGTTGTTGTGAATTTGATTTGAACCTAACCGTAATCTAATTATCCTAACCTGCTACAAAGTAAAATCTGACAAAACCAAGAACCATTTTAGCCATGACAATTTTTTTCTTAGCACCTACCTCCCTATCTCACCATTATGTGAAATTTCTAAATAAAAGTAATGAGCGGTATGAATGCCATTAAATTGGTTGAATGGCGCTTCTTTCGGATGATTAACACTGAAGTCTCAAATGCGACCAGGCCAGACAATAATTGTGTAGAAAATAACACCAAAATTGCTTTCAATAGCTAGATTTCCATCCAATTCTCGGCAGATTTAAAGTGAATATTCTCAAATCCGCATTTTCCCACCAGAGGTGTTTCTCTCAAACTGACTAGGGTGTAAGTGTGTAAATAAACATTGCTTTTAGAGATAAACGGAGCATACCAAATTATACAGACTATCAGAAGCACAGTGCACTTTGTTTCATGTCTGTAGGCTTTACCATTAACTTAAAAAATAAAAAGGTTTAAATAAATATAACTACGCAAGTCAGTTAAGAACAAATTGTTATTTACAATGACGGTCTACCAGAAGGCAAAAGGCCTCCTGCAGGGACGGGGTCTGGTATAAAAAATATAGGACAAAAACACACATCACTAGATAAAGAGGCACTTAAAACAACATAGTATGGCAGCAACCTATAACACAGCATGATAGCAGCACAAACATGGTAAACATTATGGAGAACAGACAACAGCATAAAGGGCAAGAAGGGAGACAATACATCACGTGAAGCCGCCACAACTGTCAGTAAGAGTGTCCATGATTGGGTGTTTGAACGAAGAGATGGAGATAAAACTGGACAGTGAGTGTTTTTGCAGCCCGTTCCAGTCGCTAGCTACAGCGAACTGAAAAGAGGAGCGACCCAGGGATGTGTGCGCCTTGGAGACATTTAACAGAATGTGACTGACAGAACAGGTGTTGTATGTGGAGGATGAGGGCTGCAGTAGATATCTCAGATAGGGGGGAGTGAGGCCTAAGATGGTTTTGTAAATAAGCATAAACTAGTGGATCTTGCGACAGGTATTTTTATTTATTTATTTCACCAGGTAGGCAAGTTGAGAACAAGTTCTCATTTACAATTGCGACCTGGCCAAGATAAAGCAAAGTAGTTCGACATATACAACAACAGTTATACATGGAGTAAAACAAACATAGTCAATAATACAGTAGAAAAATACGTCTATATACAATGTGAGCAAATTAGGTGAGATAAGGGAGGTAAAGGCAAAAAAGGCCATGGTGGTGAAGTAAATACAATATAGCAAGTAAAACACTGAAATTGTAGATTTGACAGCTGGTGCTTAAAGCTAGTGAGGGAGATAAGTGTTTCCAGTTTCAGAGATTTTTGTAGTTAGTTCCAGTCATTGGCAGCAGAGAACTGGAAGGAGGAGTGGCCAAAGGAGGAATTGACTTTGGGGGTGACCAGAGAGCTGGAGCACGTGCTACAGGTGGGTGTTGCTACAGCACGACTAGGTGGACTGGGGACAGCCAGGAGTCATCAGCCCAGATAGGTCTCCCGGGAGGGGAGGGGAGGGAGCGGGGGAGAGAGAGAATTAGAAGGAGCATACTTAAATTCAAACGGGACACCAGATAAGACAGGATAATTACACCAGATAATAGATTGAACCAAGCCCCCGGCACATAGACTTTTGCAGCATAGATACTGGAAGCTGGGGGGGGTTGTTTAGGGGACACTGTGGCCCCGTCTGACGATACCCCAGGACAGGGCCAAACAGGCAGTATATAAACTCACACCAAGAGGGATAACAATAGACCACCAACTTACTACCCTGAGACAAGGCTCAGTATAGCCCAAGAAGATCGCCTCCACTGCACGAGCCCGACAGGTGAACTAAGATTAACAAACAGAAACTCAATTATCAAGATAGGATGTTCCTATCAACATGAAATATGTACCTAAATGAACAGTGAATTTGCATATATTTTATGTGTATAAAACAAATGTCATGTTGTACACAGTAAATGGTTGACAAATGAGTCTTTAACCACCAAAGTTATTTATTTTTTAACTACTAATTCAATTAGTCGCACACATGCTACTGAACTAACCAGCGGTAATACTTTCAGGGTTTTAATGTGCTTGTAACAGTTAAACACTTATGTAATTCGACTGAAAATAGTCTTCATATCTTTCTTCTGCCCACCCCTGCTCTAAACACTTTGAGCTAGAGACACCAAATAACCTTACAGGCGGCTTCAGACTACATTATCTTTTTGATACTATTTCTACTTTTTAAAAAACATAGCAATATACTATTCAATGCATTCCAATGCCCATACACTTTCAACTGGTACGTTCCCATTCACAACTCCTCCAACACCTATGCTGAACTCACCAAACCTATACCCTTCTGACAGTGTGTGTGTGTGTGTGTGTGTGTGTGTGTGTGTGTGTGTGTGTTTGTGTGTGTGTGTGTGTGTGTGTGTGTGTGTGTGTGTGTGTGTGTGTGTGTGTGTGTGTGTGTGTGTGTGTGTACACTGGTAGTAAAAGCTGAGTGAATTTATCAGCCAGTAGTCCTCTCCTCCTTTCCTCTCTCTCGTGTGTAAGCGGGAGAGACAGTCACCAACCAATGTTTCTCTCCCCCCTCACCCAGACTTGATAAAGACATCTTGGCACATCAGTGGTTTATCTCTGGTCGCATCTGCACGTTTAAATGCAGTCTCAATGGCTGCATATCAAATTGTTACTAAGAACTTGAGGTTAAAACATATTCAGGTTTATTTTATTTTCATCAAATCGAGAGAGCGAGACAGAACGCAGTGAGAGAAAGCATCTCTACCGTAGCCATGGAGAACACCCCACTCTCCCTCAGAGAGACATGCTCACAAACGGTTTATCAAACACACATAAAGGAAGTTATTTAATTCACAGTTGATCAAAATATTATGATTTATGAAGTGAGCAGAGTCAAACAGCATAAATCTCGCTCAGCGTCAAGATGTTATCCCGTGACCTAACCACTGAGCTATAATAAGAACTAGAGACAGTCTCCAAGATGGCCGACCACTGTTTTCAACGTAATAAACTCACGCTGGCATAAACCGATTATATATATATATATATATATATATATATATATATATATATATATCAATAAAAAAGGCTTGGTTTGTTAATAGGTATATCATACCTGCAAACGCTTTTAGAAACAAGTCGTGATTGCATTGTGTGAATAGAAAATATCATACTACGGTCACCTGAGGTGCACATAAAGCAAGCACAGTGTGTGTGATATATCACACACACACTACATGGCTAAACATGTGGACACCATTAGTGGATTCGGCTATTTCAGCAACAAGCGTTGCTGACAGGTGTATAAAATCGACTACACGGTCATGAAATCTCCATAGACAAACATTGGCAGTAGAATGGCCCATACTGAAGAGCTCAGTGACTTTCAACGTGGCAGTCAAATGTCTGGTGTTCCAGTCAACTGTTAGTGCTGTTATTGTGAAGTGGAAACGTCTAGGGGCCACAACGGCTCGGCCGTAAAGTGGTAGGCCACACAAGCTCACAGAACAGGTCCGCCGAGTGCTGAAGCACGTAGCTCGTAAAAAACGGTTGCAACACTCACTTCCAAGTTCCAAGAACTGTTTGTCGGGAGCTTCATGAAACCGGTTTCCATGGCCGAGCATCCGCACACAAGCCTAAGATTTCTTTATTTTTACTCTTTTCTACATTGTAGAATAGTGAAGACATCAAAACTATGAAATAACACATATAGAATCATGTAATAACCCCCAAAAATATAAACAAATCAAAATACATTTTATATTTGAGATTCTTCAAAGTAGCCATCCTTTGCCTTGACATCTTTGCACACTCTTGGCATTCTCTCAACCAGCTTCATGAGGTAGTCATTTCAATTAACAGGTGTGCCTTGTTAAAAGTTTATTTGTTGAAATTATTTCCTTCTTAATGCATTTGAGCCAATCAGTTGTGTTGTGACAAGGTAGGGGTGGTATACAGAAGAGCTCTTGTCGTGTCTTTGGCATCATTAAACTGGTGACTTATTTTTAGTTTATCAAACCTCTGTAATTGTGATTAATTAAATCAGGTAGCTGTAATTAACTAGGAAGTGGGGGCACCAAGGGAAATATTCAGATTAAAGTAATAATTTTCCTAATATAACTTTCAGATATTTTAATATCTGATCAATTAGTCTTCTCATTAATGAATTATTCTTTACCTCAAGTTAGTCTCATTCCAAACGTCGTAAATTGTTGGTTATCTGCACGAACCCAGTCTTCACTATGAGTGATCCATACATCAATTGTCTTAAATCATTTATTTACTATTTACATTTATTTACTAAATCAATCACAGAAATGCATAAACAAACAGTAGATATATTTACAAGGAAATTATAGCGGATGTGCCCTAGTGGGCTAAACCGTCATCGCGGCTTGGTGGACAAAAGGGAAGTGGGGGTCGACTGAGGTAAGACACTACAAAGTTAATAATTATAACAATTGAAATGATAATCCTTTGCACATGAACGCTCACTCATTCGGGAATAATTACAATCAATATATATATTTACGCTCAGTGTGTCGTCCTAATCTCTGTTGATCTCCAACTGATGTTGGGCGATTAGGCCTGGTTTGCAGTCTGCATTCCAATTCATCCCAAGGGTTTTCGATGGAGTTGAGGTCAGGGCTCTGTGCAGGCCAGTCAAGTTCTTCCACACTGATCTCAACATACCATTTCTGTATGACCTTGCTTTGTGCACGAGGGCATTGTCATGCTGAAACAATAAAGGGCCTTCCCCAAACTGTTGCCACAAAGTTAGAAGCACAGAATCATCTAGAATGTCCTTGTATGCTGTAGCGTTAAGATTTCCCTTCACTGGAACTATGGGGCCTAACCCCTGAAAAACAGCCCCAGACCATTATTCCTCCTCCACCGCCAAACCCAGATTTGTCTATCGGACTGCCAGATGGTTTCCACTGCTCCAGGGTCCAATGCTGGCGAGCTTAACACCACTCCAGCCGATGCTTGGCACTGCGCATGGTGATCTTAGGCTTGTGTGTGGTTGCTTGGCGATCTAAACCCATTTCATGAAGTTCCCTACGAACAGTTATTGTGCTGACATTGCTTCCAGAGGCCGTTTGGAATTCGGTAGTGAGTGTTGCAACCGCGGACAAAGGATTTTTACGCGCTATGCACTTCAGCACTCTGCGGTCCCGATCTGTGAGCTTGTGTGATCTACCACTTCAAGGCTAAGCCCTTGTTGCTCCTAGACGTTTCCTTGTTTTATATAAATTTTCTACCCAATTGCCTGGTAACCAATAGGTAGTTACAGTCTTGTCTCATTGTTGCTCGGGAGAGGTGAAGTAAGGTCGAGTGCCGTGCGTCCTCCGAAACACAACCCAACCAAGCCGCACTGCTTCTTGACACAACGCCCACTTAACCCGGAAGCCAGCCGCACCAATGTGTCAGAGGAAACACCGTACACTTGGCTACCGTGTCTGAGTGCACTGCGCCCGGCCCACCATAGCAGTCGCTAGTGCGCGATGGGACGAGGACACCCCTGCCGGCAAAAACCCTCCCCTAACATGGACGACGCTGGGCCAATTGTGCTCCTCACTGTCAAACTAGACATTAGAGTCTAGTTTGAGAAACAGACGCCTCACAAGTCCTCAACTGGCAGCTTCATTAAATAGTACCCACAAAACACCAATCTCAACATCAACAGTAAAGAGGCTACTCCAGGATGTTTTGTAAGGTACTATGCCATATCTCAGACTGTCCAATGATTAAGATGGGCAAAAGAACTCGGACACTGGACATATCCTCTGCCTAGAAGGCCAGCATCCCTGAGTCGCCTCTTTATTCTGACATTGAGACCAGTTTTGCATGGTTCTGTGAAGGGAGTAGTACGGCGTCTGTTTCTCAAATAGACTCTAATGTACATATCCTCTTGCTTAGTTGTGCATGGCCTCCCACTCCTCTTTCTATTCTAGTTAACAAAAAAGATGTTCTGTGAAGGTGAATTCACCAATTTGTACAAGATCATCAGTTGGATAAGAGCAATTTATCGCATGGAATAGCCTTCATTTCTCAGAACAAAAATAGAGTTTCAGAAGTAAGTAGTTTGTTTCTGGCCATTTGAGCCTGTAATTGAACCCACAAATGCTGATGCTCCAGATACTCAACTAGTCTAAAGAAGGCCAGTTTAATTCCTTCTTTAATCAGAACAACAGTTTTCAGCTGTGCTAACATAATTGCAAAAGGGTTTTCTGATGATCAATTATCTTTGAAAATGATAAACGTGGATTAGCTAACACAACGTGCCATTGGAACACAGGAGTGATGGTTGCTGATAATGGGCCTCTGTACACCTATGTAGATACTTCATTAAAAAAAACAGCATTTCCAGCTACAATAGTCATTTACAACATTAACAACGTCTACACTGTATTTCTGATCAATTTGATGTTATTTTAATAGTCAAAAAAGGTGCTTTTCTTTCAAAAACAAGGACATTTCTAAGTGACCCTAAACTTTTGAACGGCAGTGTACATTATGCAATGGCTGAAATACATTTCAGAAAATGGCCACTTGGTGGTAGAAAAGGTCTGTGGCTTTGGTTTCTGTCAGGGTGTAATTATTACCATAGATGAGACAGGTTGAAATGCAAAAATGCCTTTAGAAGGAGCCACACTTAGGCTACTGCAAGATTCTAGACTTTTTAGAACAGCGTTCTATTGAGTTGGTGTGTGTGAGATGTTCTGGAATCAGCTTCCTGTATTCCACAACTTGGCTAGGTGTCAGAGGTAGGTTGAATAGCACTGCTGGTTGGTGACAGATACTTAGTGGTCATAAGGGTGACGTTCCTGCCTGACTATTATGGCAGACACATGCCAGATAGTGTCCGTCTCTCTGTCTGTCTGCCTAAGAGTATGGCATTCACTGGGCTATAGGAATGAATAATCAATTACAGGAGAGATGGGTAGTTTAGTCTTATGTGTAGGCCTACTCTGAAAGATGTGTGTTAGATTGGAAATACGCCATCATTAACACAATGGGAAAAATCTAATTATTTTGTTTTTGAAATATTGCTATAGCTTGGGTGAAAAAACTAATTGGTACTATTTAAGGCCAAGTGACAAACAATCATGCAGGCACTAGGGATGTGGGTGTGAGCATGCAGGTCTGGGCAGATGAGATATAGTCATTGTTTGTGTGCGTCTGTAAGTTGTTGTTCGTATGTATAAGTTTATATCTGGACTGAAACTAAAAAAAATAAAACAATAATACCAAAAAAATAAAAGAGATTGTCCATTATTTCAGTCCTTGCTTCAGCATTTTATATTGACTGCACCCTGTGGGCCCATTTTGAGCATGTGAAACCTTTTTTTTTTTTTTTCCTTCATCATTATAGAACTAGAAAACGATCGACCTATGGAAGTGGATGGCAGGTGGCTACCGTCATCTGTGGCTGTACTGATACCAGCAAATTAATCTTAATAGCTCTCTGACACTCAGTGAGAGACATAGAAACCACCACTCTATTTCTGGCTTCATTGAATTCAGAAATAAGGGGCCCTTGCCATGTCTGAGTGCCAGATAACAGACTGAATACGGTGTGTAAATACCCAATGTGGGACAGCAGTCAGGGATTTGGAATCATGAACATAATGAGGAATACTGGAAATCTTTCCAGAGAACTATACTGCATTTCTACAGTATTGATTTGTACGAGAAGAAAATATTGGACCGTTATCGGTATTCATCATGGTTCATTTAAGGATACCAGGGACATTAAAAAAAGATATATAATCATTTAAGGGCAGAACACGCAAACAGAGAGGTCATGATAAAACCTTGTTTTATCTGAAATATGTGCTTAATTGAGCTATAATGATATGTGACATATTCCTAGTGTGCCAATCAACGTTGAGACCAGAGGATGTAAGCAAAAAGAGAACTTAACTAAATAGGTCTGGAAGGGTATATACATCCTGGAATTATCTCATTCAATACATTTCCAAGCATCAAAAGGAAATTACTTATTTTTTTCAATTATTATGTTCGGATGACTCCTTTCACTCCTTATCCCTCATGACCACTCAAAACGAATAACATTTTCAATTTCCATTCAGGCTACATGGTAATTCTATTACCAGGTTAATTAAGAAGAACGCTTCTTAATATAATATCAGGGACTCTATGATGGCATAAAGTAAACCAAAATCGAATTGGAAAGCTCATCAGCTCATTCATAATTGCACAAATTACTAAAAGCAAATTGTCAAATGCTAAATGAATCTCAATAGCTAGGTTTTCATCCAATTGGCAACAGATTTCATGCGAATATTCTAAAATCTGCACAAAGCTAATTTCCCCGCTGGTGTTGTGTTTCCTCCAAACGTTGACTTGTTGCAGATAAAAATCAGTGCGTGATGATGTAGTTCACACAAAATGTACTTCTTTGCTTAACTTTCTTGTACTGAATAAAAAACTCAAGTTCAATGTGTTTCCATCACATTTTCAACTCTACCGCTAGTTTTTTCATAAAAACTATTGTTGTTAAAACCTCTACACCTCTATTTGTCCCAACGGCAGTCAAGCAGTGGTGGAAAAAGTATCCAATAGTCATACATGGGTAAAAGTAAAGATACCTTAAAAGAAAATGACTCAAGTAAAAGTCACCCAGTAAAATACTATTTGACTAAAAGTCTTAAAGTATTTGGTTTTCAAAATACTTAGGTATCAAAAGTATATGTAATTTCAAAAATATACTTAAGTATCAAAAGTAAAAGTATAAATCATTTCACAATCCTTATGTTAAGTGAGTTTGCCAGATCAGAGGCAGTAGGGATGACCAGGTGATGTTCTATTGTTAAGTGCATGAATTGGACAATTTTCTTGTCCTACTAAGCATTCGAAATGTAACGAGTACTTTTGTGTGTCAGGGAAAATGTATGGAGTAAAAAGTACATTATTTTCTTTAGAGTAAAGTACTTTACAACATGGGTCAAGCCTGATCATCATGTCACCATATTATGACCCTCAATATTTATTGGAAAGGAGCATCAAGCTCATCACCATCATGCCCCTCCAATATGTTTGGCCTTGGGACATTTTTTTTCTCAGCTAAAATTTGGAGGAACAGAACATAATATCAGCCCAATTAATAGGCTTATGCTACAAACTATACCCAGTTTTTAACACATCTGGTTAGTAGGCTATATAATCAGTTCAATGTCAATAACATGGCATAATATTTTCAATCTTTTAATTTAAAAAATTCAAATATTTCACCTTTATTTAACCAGGTAGGCTAGTTGAGAACAAGTTCTCATTTACAACTGCGACTTGGCCAAGATAAAGCAAAGCAGTGTGACAAAAACAACAACACAGAGTTACACATGGGATAAACAAAAGGTAAACAGAGGTTCAGTCAATAACACAATAGAAAGATATACAGTGTGTGCAAATGTAGTAAGATTAGGAATGTAAGGCAATAAATAGGCCATAGTGGCGACATAATTACAATTTAGCATTAACACTGGAGTGATAGATGTGCAGATGATGATGTGCAAGTAGAGATACTGGGGTGTAATAGAGCAACAACAAAAAACAAACAATATGGGGATGAGGTAGTTGGGTGGGCTATTTACAGATGGGCTGTGGACAGTTGCAGTGACCGGTCAGCTGCTCTGACAGCTGATGCTTAAAGCTAGTGAGGGAGATATAAGTCTCCAGGTTCAGTGATTTTTGCAATTCGTTCCAGTCATTGGCAGTAGAGAACTGGATGGAAAGGCGGCCAAAGGAAGTGTTGGCTTTGGGGATTACCAGTGAAATATACCTGCTGGAGCGCATGCTACTGGTGGGTGTTGCTATGGTGACCAGTGAGCTGAGATAAGGCGGGGCTTTACCTAGCAAAGACTTATACATGACCTGGTGCCAGTGGGTTTGGCGATGAATATGTAGCGAGGGCCAGCCAACGAGAGCATGCAGGTTGCAGTGGTGGGTAGTATATGGGGCTTTGGTGACAAAACGGATGGCACTGTGATAGACTACATCCAATTTGTTGAGTAGAGTGTTGGAGGCTATTTGGAGATGACAGCGCCGAAGTCAAGGATCGGTAGGATAGTCAGTTTTACGAGGGTATGTTTGGCAGCATGAGTGAAGGAGGCCTTGTTTGCGAAATAGGAAGTCCATTCTAGATTTAATTTTGGATTGGCGATGCTTAATGTGAGTCTGGAAGGAGAGTCTACAGTCTAATCAGAAACCAAGGTATTTGTAGCTGTCCACATATTCTGAGTCAAAACTGTCAAGAGTAGTGATGCTAGTCCGGAGGGCAAGTGCGGGCAGCGATCGGTTGAAGAGCATGCATTTGGATTTACTTGCATTTAAGAGCAGTTGGGGGCCACGGAAGAAGTGTTGTATGGCATTGAAGCTCGTTTGGAGGTTTGTTAACTCTAGTGTCCAAAGAAGGGCCAGATGTATACAGAAGGGTGTCATCTGCGTAGAGGTGGATCAGAGGATCACCAGTAGCAAGAGCGACATCATTGATATATACAGAGAAAATAGTCAGCCCGGGAATTGAACCCTGTGGCACCCCCATACAGACTGCCAGAGGTCCAGACAACAGGCCCTCCGATTTGACACACTGAACTCCATCTGAGAAGTAGTTGGTGAACCAGGCGAGGCAGTCATTTGAGAAATTAAGGTTATTGAGTCTGCCGATAAGAATGCGTGATTGACAATCGAAAGCCAAGTCGATGAAGACGACTGCACAATACTGTCTTTTATCGATGGCGGATATGATATTGTTTTGGACCTTGAGCGTGGCTGAGGTGCACCCATGACCAGCTCGGAAACCAGAATGCATAGCGGAGAAGGTAAGGTGGGATTCGAAATGGCCAGTGATCTGTTTGTTAACTTGGCTTTCAAAGACTTTAGAAAGGCAGGGCAGGATGGATATAGGTCTGTAACAGTTTGGGTCTAGAGTGTCACCCCCTTTGAAGAGGGGGATGACCGCGACATCTTTCCAATCTTTAGGAATCTCAGATGATAAGAAAGAGAGGTTGAACAGACTAGTAATAGGGGTTGCAACAATTGCGGCAGATTATTTTAGAAAGAGAGGGTCCATGTTGTCTAGCCCAGCTGATTTGTAGGGGTCCAGATTTTGCAGCTCTTTCAGAACATCAGCTATCTTAATTTGGGTGAAGGACAAGCGGGGGTGGGGTTCGGGCAAGTTGCCGCAGCTGGGGGCTGAGGGGGGTCTATAACAAGCGACAACAGTGAGAGACTTATTTCTGGAAAGGTGGATTTGTAAAAGTAGAAGCTCGAACTGTTTGGGCACAGACCTGGATAGTATGACAGAACTCTGCAGGCTATCTCTGAAGTAGATTGCAACTCGCCCCCTTTGGCAGTTCTTTCTTGACGGAAAATGTTGTATTTGGGGATGGAAATGTCATTTGGTGGCCTTCCTAAGCCAGGATTCAGACACGGCTAGGACATCAGGGTTGGCGGAGTGTGCTAAAGCAGTGAATAAAACAAACTTAGGCAGGAGGCTTCTGATGTTAACATGCTTGAAACCAAGGCTTTTACGGTTACAGAAGTCAACAAATGAGAGCGCCTGGGAAATAGGTGTAGGATAAGGGTACGGCTAAAGGCTATAAGAACTGGTCGTCTAGTGCGTTGGGAACAGAGAAAAAAAGGAGCAGATTTCTGGGCGTGGTAGGAAAGATTCAGGGTATAATGTACAGTACAGACGGTATGGTAGGATGGGAGTACAGTGGAGGTAAACCTGGGCGTTGAGTGACGATGAGAGAGGTTGCATCTCTGGAGGCACCAGTTAAGCCAGGTGAGGTCTCCGCATGTTTGGGGGGTGGGGCAAAAGAGATATTTAAGGCATGCTGAGCGGGACTAGGTTGAATTCAGTGAAATAAAACAATAAGAACTAACCGAAACAGCAGTAGACAAGGCATATTGACATTAGAGAGAGGCATAAAGCAATCACAGGTATGGATCGGGAGAGCGAAGACAACAACGAGTTAATGGCGATGAATGGGCAGAGAGGGTCAGTTAGATACACACAGGACCTGAGTTCGAGGCTGGGGCCGACAAATAAACAAAACGAGGTACCGTGTTAGTGAACAGTCCAGCAGGCATCAGCTGTGTGGCCGATTCATCATAGGGTCCAATGAGCAGCAATAGGTGAGTCAAGGAGCCGTTCAGTAGTCGCTACTAGACTAGGTGAGCAGGAGACATGGCGTTCAGAAAGCAAGTGGGATGGGCTAGCAGAGGGGTCTTCGGCGACATTGCAACGGTAAAGCTGTTGAAACCACATCGGACGATTACATCGGCAGACCAGTCGTGATGGATCGGCGGGGCTAATGTAGCCCAAGAATTAGCTGGTATACTTCATCGGCTAGCCAGGAGATAGGCCTAGCTCGAGGGTAGCTCAAGGCTAACTGGTGCTTTCTTCGGGATAGAGGCGTTAGCCAACAATAGCCACTCGGTTGCAGCTAGCTAGCTGCGATGATCCGGTGTAATGGTCCAGAACTTGCGGCAGGAATCCAGTGATGTGGTAGAGAAAAGCAGTCCAATATGCTCTGGGTTGATATCGCGCTGTGCAGACTGGCAGGTATTGTCCGAGTTAAAGCTGGCTGGTGTCCGAGCTAAAGGTGAAGACTGCTAGCAGTAGCTAACACAACTCATGGCTAGTTAGCTGCTGGTGGAGGTTCCAGTTATAAGGTACACAAATAGCACTATTTACACGGGAAAAGACAAACACACGCCCGACTGCTACGCCATCTTGGATATTCTCCATGGACTTTACAGTGTCCCAAAACTTTTTGGAAATAGTGCTACAGGATGCAAATTTATGTTTGCTTTCCTAACTGACTGTGTATATTGGTTCTTGACTTCCCTGAAAAGGTGCACATTGCGCGGGCTATTCGATGCGGATTACATTGATCTGATTACATTGATAAAATCACCAATGCCCTGGACGTTCTGACGCCCTAGGCGAGACATAAAAAATGGCATTTTAGACATCCTTATGAATCTTAACATGGCACTTTCAAAAGTTACCTTTCCACCCAGACAGAGGCTCTCCTGACACAGAAAACTGTAAACTTCAACTGCTGGCTACTCATCCGTTGTATAACCCAACAGCAGAAGTGCTTCCCTAAAAGCTGCCTGGGTTTAAACAAACATCTTCTCTTTTCAGAAAGAGAAAAGCTCAATTAATAGGGAATTGTAAAGTTTCAAAAACTATCTCCTCGAATATTATAGGCTGCAGTTTAGCTTCCGATTGTCATAGAGAGGAATCAATATATCCTCATATGCATCGGAGTCACGTCTTTCCGGGGCATTTCAGAGCTTGTTTCTACCATAAGGCATCACCGAGTTAAGCATGGTTATATAACGCTTGATATAATCTTGATACGTTTAATGTATGTATTTCAAAATATAAAGCAAACAATAGATATCCTTTTTGCCATTTTCTTTAACAAAGGGTATGTGACACCCTCTCTCAATTCGAGCCCTGGTTTCAGTCAAACACACTAAGCCCTTCCCAGACACGGAGGTATTATATCAGTGCATGCAACAGTATTGGAGTATTTGGCTATAGCGACATCTATGGATAGGATAATTGTGTACGTCAAACAGGTATGCTTACTACTTGCTTTTTGGAAAATGAACAAATAAACTCTAATTATCTATGTAATTATGTGTTTATGCCGGTAACATTTTTGGTGGACGCGTGGATATATATGAGGTCCCTTACAAGGCAAAAGGGAATTTTTATTTAACCCCTGCATCAGAGAGTTACATTGTTGCTATCACTATGCAACCTACTACTTATAGTAGGAAAACTAGTTTCTTATTAATAACATTAATAACATCCCTCCTGAAATGAGATACTTCCGGCGCCGACAGAGATGGCCACCCTCGCTTTGCGTTCCGAGGAAACTATGCAGTTTTTTTTTTACGTGTTATTTCTTACATTAGTACCCCAGGTCATCTTAGGTTTCATTACATACAGTCGAGAAGAACTACTGAATATAAGAGCAGCGTCAACTCACCATCAGTACGACCAAGAATATGACTTTCGCGAAGCGGATCCTGTGTTCTGCCTTTCACCCAGGACAACGGAATGGATCCCAGCCGGCGACCCAAAAAAACAACTTCGTAAAAGAGGGAAACGAAGCGGTCTTCTGGTCAGACTCCAGAGACGGGCACATCGTGCACCACTCCCTTGTATACTTCTCGCCAATGTCCAGTCTCTTGACAACAAGGTTGATGAAATCCGAGCAAGGGTAGCATTCCAGAGGGACATCAGAGACTGTAACGTTCTTTGCTTCACGGAAACATGGCTCACTGGAGAGACGCTATCGGAGTCGGTGCAGCCAGCTGGTTTCTCCACGCATCGCGCCGACAGAAACAAACATCTTTCTGGTAAGAAGAGGGGCGGGGGCGTATGCCTTATGGCTAACAAGACGTGGTGTGATCACAAAAACATACAGGAACTCAAATCCTTTTGTTCACCTGATTTAGAATTTAGAATTCCTCACAATCAAATGTCGACCGCATTATCTACCAAGGGAATTCTCTTTGATTATAATCACAGCCGTATATATTC
This sequence comes from Oncorhynchus masou masou, assembly GCF_036934945.1. Lineage (NCBI taxonomy): Eukaryota > Metazoa > Chordata > Actinopteri > Salmoniformes > Salmonidae > Oncorhynchus > Oncorhynchus masou. The sequence continues at coordinate 50,078,277 of NC_088232.1, forward strand.
CCCCCCAAGCAGACACATCGATGGCTCTGAACTAACTTTATTTGACTCTTTGCAAACTGGAATCCATACATCCTGAGGCTGCATTCATAGAAGCTGGGGATTTTAACAAGGCTAATCTGAAAACAAGACTCCCTAAATTGTATCAGCATATCGATTGCGCAACCAGGGCTGGCAAAACCTTAGATCATTGCTATTCTAACTTCCGCGACGCATATAAGGCCCTGCCCCGCCCTCCTTTCGGAAAAGCTGACAACGACTCCATTTTGTTGATCCCTGCCTACAGACAGAAACTAAAACAAGAAGCTCCCACGCTGAGGTCTGTCCAACGCTGGTCCGACCAATCTGATTCCACACTCTAAGACTGCTTCCATCACGTGGACTGGGATATGTTTCGTATTGCGTCAGACAACAACATTGACGAATACGCTGATTCAGTGTGCGAGTTCATTAGAACGTGCGTTGAAGATGTCGTTCCCATAGCAACGATTAAAACATTCCCAAACCAGAAACCGTGGATTGATGGCAGCATTCGCGTGAAACTGAAAGCGCGAACCACTGCTTTTAATCAGGGCAAGGTGACCGGAAACATGGCCGAATACAAACAGTGTAGCTATTCCCTCCGCAAGGCAATCAAACAAGCTAAGGGTCAGTATATAGACAAAGTAGAATCTCAATTCAACGGCTCAGGCACAAGAGGTATGTGGCATGGTCTACAGTCAATCACGGATTACAAAAAGAAAATCAGCCCCGTCACGGACCAGGATGTCTTGCTCCCAGGCAGAATAAATAACTTTTTTGCCCGCTTTGAGGACAATACAGTGCCACTGACACGGCCTGCAACGAAAACATGCGGACTCTCCTTCACTGCAGCCGAGGTGAGTAGTAAAACATTTAAACGTGTTAACCCTTGCAAGGCTGCAGGCCCAGACGGCATCCCCAGCCGCGCCCTCAGAGCATGCGCAGACCAGCTGGCTGGTGTGTTTACGGACATATTCAATCAATCCCTATCCCAGTCTGCTGTTCCCACATGCTTCAAGAGGGCCACCATTGTTCCTGTTCCCAAGAAAGCTAAGGTAACTGAGCTACACGCACGCCTCCAACTCAATCATCAAGTTTGCGGACGACACAACAGTGGTAGGCTTGATTACCAACAACAACGAGACGGCCTACAGGGAGGAGGTGAGGGCCCTCGGAGTGTGGTGTCAGGAAAATAACCTCACACTCAACGTCAACAAAACTACGGAGATGATTGTGGACTTCAGGAAACAGCAGAGGGAACACTCCCCTATCCACATCGATGGAACAGTAGTGGAGAGGGTAGTAAGTTTTAAGTTCCTTGGCATACACATCACAGACAAACTGAATTGGTCCACCCACACAGACAGCATCGTGAAGAAGGCGCAGCAGCGCCTCTTCAACCTCAGGAGGCTGAAGAAATTCGGCTTGTCACCAAAAGCACTCACATTTACATTACATTTAAGTCATTTAGCAGACGCTCTTATCCAGAGCGACTCACAAACTTCTACAGATGCACAATCGAGAGCATCCTGGCGGGCTGTATCACCGCCTGGTACGGCAACTGCTCCGCCAACAACCGTAAGGCTCTCCAGAGGGTAGTGAGGTCTGCACAACGCATCACCGGGGGCAAACTACCTGCCCCCCAGGACACCTACACCACCCGATGTTACAGGGAGGCCATAAAGATCATCAAGGACAACAACCACCCGAGCCACTGCCTGTTCACCCCGCTATCATCCAGAAGGTGAGGTCAGTACAGGTGCATCAAAGCTGGGACCGAGAGACTGAAAAACAGCTTCTATCTCAAGGCCATCAGACTGTTAAACAGCCACCACTAACATTGAGTGGCTGCTGCCAACACGCTGACTCAACTCCAGCCACTTTAAGAATGGGAATTGATGGGAAATTATGTAAAATATATCACTAGCCACTTTAAACAATGATACCTAATATCATGTTTACATACATTATTCATCTCATATGTATACATATATACTGTACTCTATATCATCTACTGCATCTTTATGTAATACATGTATCACTAGCCACTTTAACTATGCCACTTTGTTTACATACTCATCTCATATGTATATACTGTACTCGATACCATCTACTGTATCTTGCCTATGCTGCTCTGTACTATCACTCATTCATATTTCTTTATGTACATATTCTTTATCCCCTTACACTTGTGTGTATAAGACAGTAGTTTTGGAATTGTTAGTTAGATTACTTGTTGGTTATTACTGCATTGTCGGAACTAGAAGCACAAGCATTTCGCTACACTCGCATTAACATCTGCTAACCATGTGTATGTGACAAATAAAATTGAGTTGAGTTTGCTTGGACACCTGCCTCATCTCCAGCTCCTTCCACCTCTGGAAACTATCTGGGTGGTCATGTGACTTCTCATGCGAGCTGAGGAGGTGGCACTGATTCTTCCAGTCCCTGGTTCCATCCCTGGCCAGCGCAAATTTGCACTCTTGTGAGAAAAGTTTGCAGCAAAAACAGAAGGTTGCCTCGTTGCCTTGGTCTCTCCGGGTTCGCCATCCTCCTATTGCAGTGGGCCACCGAAAACTTTCGTTGCCCCTCATCTCTTGGGAAATGTCCCTCCTTGTCCTGATGTGGCCCAGCCTGCACTAACATATCCCGTTAAGATCCATTCATATATTTTGGCCACTCACCGGTATCTATTTGTTTTTTTTGTCTGGGAGTCTGATTTAGCAGCAGCACCACCACTGTCATCCTGGACGGGGAGCGACGAATCTGAGTCTGGGTCCAAGATAGTAGAGTCTTCGCCGGCATTGTTTGGAGGTGTAGCTAGGCCTGGTGCGACCACCTGTTCTTGTCCAACCAGAGAGATGTCATCATCGGTGGAAGTGCATGGCTCGGACTCTTTGCTGCTAGAATCAGCGAACAGGGGCTCATCGTTGTCGATTAATGAATGGCCTATCTTCGTGGGCTTGTCACACCGGCTGATGGACATTGCTGCACACTGATACATTTCACCAGCAAATTTCTTTGGTTTAGAAATTAGGCCTCTTTTCTTATTGTTGTTTTAAAATATCTTCCTGATAGTTTTTGTATTTTAGACATAGTAAGAGCATTATTTAAATCTCTATAGATTAGCCTTAGCTAAAATGATATGCACTAGTAGTAGCTAGCTAACGTTAACAGGCTAGGTTAATCACTTATTGTCTTCCTCACACACAAACTAAAAAATGAAATGCAATAATTTATTTGGCAGATTCATTTGTATTAATGTTTCATAATTGGATAATCCCATATAAACACACGCATCACCTTAGCTACCAAGGATAGTTGGAGTGAACTTTGGGAGAAGAGGGAATGGGGTGGGGAACTGCAGCAACGCTTTGAGCTCGTGGCTGGGTTGCTGCAGGTGGTGTTGTAGCCAATCAGGGTGCCGAAGAGCGGCAGCCAAGTGTCAAAATGCCTAATGGGAGGGCCAGCCCTGCTCATCACCCTGCACTTTCACAATCCTGTGAAGTTCATCATCATTTATTGCATCTGTAGTCTAATAAACTGCATGCTTTCCAGAGTTGTAGTGGGAAGACAACACAACAAGTCATAGTGTGACTCCCAAATTTACTTCGATATGATCGGGAAGGAGTTTGGGGGTGGGGGTACTGCGATTTTTATTTGTTATTATTTTTATTTATTTTGATTGTTTACCTAAATGTCTTTCTATTTAAGTCTTTACATTTGTAACTTGAGTCTGATAATTATCTGTAAAAAACAGTTAATTTGATAATAATAAAAATGCTTGCTTGATATGTTTTCCAGTTTCTTGAAATACTTGCAAATGCCTTCTTGTTTACATGTAAAAATTGAAATGTTCTATTCATTCCTTTTCCACTTTAGTTGACACACGTATTCAGAGGAAATTACAGGAGTGCATACATTTTCATATTGGTCCCCCATGGGAATTTAACCCACAAGGCTAACATTGCAAGAGCAATGCTCTACCAACTGAGCCACATCATCACATCATAGCATCACCAACCACTTGATGCCTCAATGTACTCAATTACTGTATTGGTCATTGTTGTTCTTCATGGTGATAGAACGTCTACAGGTACAAGCCTAGATTATCAGCCTTTATACATTTAGTCATCTACATTTACATTAAGTGGTTTGTAAGGATGGTAAATTAATACTGCACAAAAAGTGGTTGTTTTCTGTGATATTTGATCAATAAAAAAAGATTTAATGTGATTGTGGATGTTTTGTGTCTTGCCCATAGCTTTGTACCTTCTGATGTAAATGTTTGAGGATGGGGTTTTGTTCTTTCTGGATTCCATTAGAATGTCATCACAGAGAAAGGGACAGGGTTTTGTTCTTTCTGGATTCCATTAGAATGTCATCACAGAGAAATGGACAGGGTTTTGTTCTTTCTGGATTCCATTAGAATGTCATCACAGAGAAATGAGACAGGGTTTTGTTCTTTCTGGATTCCATCACAGAGAAAGAGAAGGGTTTTGTCATCATTCCAGAGAAAGGGACAGGGTTTTGTTCTATCTGGATTCCATTAGAATGTCATCACAGAGAAATGGACAGGGTTTTGTTCTATCTGGATTCCATTAGAATGTCATCACAGAGAAAGAGACAGGGTTTTGTTCTATCCGGATTCCATTAGAATGTCATCACAGAGAAAGGGACAGGGTTTTGTTCTTTCTGGATTCCATTAGAATGTCATCACAGAGAAAGGGACAAGGTTTTGTTCTATCTGGATTCCATTAGAATGACATCACAGAGAAAGGGACAGGGTTTTGTTCTATCCGGATTCCATTAGAATGTCATCACAGAGAAAGGGACAGGGTTTTGTTCTTTCTGGATTCCATTAGAATGACATCACAGAGAAAGGGACAGGGTTTTGTTCTTTCTGGATTCCATTAGAATGACATCACAGAGAAAGGGACAGGGTTTTGTTCTATCTGGATTCCATTAGAATGTCATCACAGAGAAAGGGACAGGGTTTTGTTCTTTCTGGATTCCATTAGAATGACATCACAGAGAAATGGACAGGGTTTTGTTTTTTCTGGATTCCATTAGAATGACATCACAGAGAAAGGGACAGGGTTTTGTTCTTTCTGGATTCCATTAGAATGACATCACAGAGAAAGGGACAGGGTTTTGTTCTTTCTGGATTCCATTAGAATGACATCACAGAGAAATGGACAGGGTTTTGTTCTTTCTGGATTCCATTAGAATGACATCACAGAGAAAGGGACAGGGTTTTGTTCTTTCTGGATTCCATTAGAATGACATCACAGAGAAAGGGACAGGGTTTTGTTCTTTCTGGATTCCATTAGAATGACATCACAGAGAAAGGGACAGGGTTTTGTTCTTTCTGGATTCCATTGGAATGACATCACAGAGAAAGGTACAGGGTTTTGTTCTTTCTGGATCCCATTGGAATGACATCACAGAGAAAGGGACAGGGTTTTGTTCTTTCTAGATTCCATTAGAATGTCATCACAGAGAAAGAGACAGGGTTTTGTTATATCTGGATTCCATTAGAATGTCATCACAGAGAAAGGGACACGGGTTTGTTCTTTCTGGATTCCATTATAATGTCATCACAGAGAAAGGGACAGGGTTTTGTTATATCTGGATTCCATTAGATTGTCATCACAGAGAAAGAGACAGGGTTTTGTTCTTTCTGGATTCCATTAGAATGACATCACAGAGAAAGGGACAGGGTTTTGTTCTTTCTGGATTCCGTTAGAATGACATCACAGAGAAGGGACAGGGTTTTGTTCTTTCTGGATTCCATAAGAATGACATCACAGAGAAATGGACAGGGTTTTGTTCTTTCTGGATTCCATTAGAATGACATCACAGAGAAATGGACAGGGTTTTGTTCTTTCTGAATTCCATTAGAATGACATCACAGAGAAAGGGACAGGGTTTTGTTCTTTCTGGATTCCATTAGAATGACATCACAGAGAAATGGACAGGATTTTGTTCTTTCTGGATTCCATTAGAATGACATCACAGAGAAAGGGACAGGGTTTTGTTCTTTCTGGATTCCATTAGAATGACATCACAGAGAAAGGGACAGGGTTTTGTTCTTTCTGGATTCCATTAGAATGACATCACAGAGAAAGGGACAGGGTTTTGTTCTTTCTGGATTCCATTAGAATGACATCACAGAGAAAGGGACAGGGTTTTGTTCTTTCTGGATTCCATTAGAATGACATCACAGAGAAAGGGACAGGGATTTGTTCTTTCTGGATTCCATTAGAATGACATCACAGAGAAAGGGACAGGGTTTTGTTCTTTCTGGATTCCATTAGAATGACATCACAGAGAAATGGACAGGGTTTTGTTCTTTCTGGATCCCATTAGAATGACATCACAGAGAAAGGGACAAGGTTTTGTTTTTTCTGGATTCCATTAGAATGACATCACAGAGAAAGGGACAGGGTTTTGTTCTTTCTGGATTCCATTAGAATGACATCACAGAGAAAGGGACAGGGTTTGTTCTTTCTGGATTCCATTAGAATGACATCACAGAGAAAGGGACAGGGGTTTGTTCTTTCTGGATTCCATTAGAATGACATCACAGAGAAAGGGACAAGGTTTTGTTCTTTCTGGATTCCTTTAGAATGACATCACAGAGAAAGGGACAGGGTTTTGGTCCGCCAATACAGGACTAGTAAAGACTCAGTCTACTACTGTTGTGAAAGAATCTCTCTAGAAAAACAAATACAAATATACATTAGGTCGTGCTGCAGCACCCTCAGCACCCCTACTTCCCGCAGATATGGGTATTATATCAATATTTTCACATAAAGGCTCCATTTCTCGCGTAATGAATTTTACCAACACAAAGTGATCCCACCTTGTCTACTGTATTTTGTTTTTTTGTCCACATTTGGAAAGTTTACACACGAATGTGTTGTTTCCATCAGGCCTGTCATTACATTTTGTTATCCGACACGTACTTTACTTACATGAAAATGTTTGATAGAACCGTTAGTGAAATTCTATTCCACAGTAAATAGTGTTTTGCCCAAACCGTGCCTGTTTTTCAGTGTGCTTCAGTATTTCTTGACTGTAGAAACAACATTTAGTTTCTAACATTTGGAAATAGCTGCGAGGGAAGTTTTCATATTGTTTGTACCTGGCAAAAATCCACTTGTATCAAACTAACCTTTCCCTAGTTTGCCCATTGGCTCTGTCAAACATGAGTTGGTATCAGGATGGCTCTGATATTACCTGATTTCCCCTGAGAGCTCGCTTTGTATTTGAATGAAATAGTATTTTAGGGACCAACATGCTTCATTAACGAGGCCACGGGCACTGGTAAAAGAAGAAAAAAATGCATCCATAAAAATAATTATAGTTTTAAAAATGAGTTTAGAATTTTGATCCATTTGATTGAGATAAATGGTATACTGGTATTTATTATGTGATATTACAGACGTTATTTTGAATTACATAACAGTGCGTGTTGAACAGAAAAATACACCGTTAATTTACTAAACCCACGTTGTTACTGTATTACTCTTTAGTTTGATAGATAAGCGGCTCTCTTAGGCAAGCAATGCCTTTGTAATGATTACATTGACTTCTCTACTTCAATCACTTCTGGGATGACACCTAGACTCAATGACATCCCCCATCTTTAACTGAAGGAACATCTGTCACCTGTCTGAGACACACCTTAGTTCACTTTAGAGCTTCTTTATCAGTGCCATGAGAGCCATAAAAGTGGTGTCACCTTCGCACATTTTTATAGATATGTGTGCAGATGTCAAAAGTGACTTTAAAAAAACCGTATTGATCCATAACTCCAAGTATCCCCAGCATTTATTCACAATGAACAAACACACACATCATCAAACACCATCTCGATCAGGGGGGGCAATTATTGGCCCATTTTCTACGGAAAATCCACTTGTACTACTGCCAACCCATCTTATTTACAACCCTCTATGTTATTTAAAGCAAAAGATGAAGCTCTGGGAATAATTGCAGAAAAAAAAGCTGCTGGCAAAGTGAGTGGGAAGCCAGCACGACCCAAAATTGCTTCAAGGAGAGAAAATATATTCAGTTTAATGATCAGGCCCCTCCATTGACATTTGGAAAATCCAATATTCTATCTCGGAGCAGGCAATCTCTGTGAGTCTCTCTCTCTCTGTCTCTCTTGGCAATGAGTCTTCAATGCGATCGGCGGCGAAGACCAATAAACATTTATAACTCCTCACATTTGGCATCAAGTCCACCCACACCAGTGTACCAGAGGCAGGCAATAACACTGTGTGTAACCTGTGGTGTGTGAGAAATCAGAAATATCCTGCTGAGTTGCAAAACGACCGGACAATAATATACACATGGTGACAGTGACGTCCAATCAGTACAACTGTTATTATGTGTAAACTAGCCCCCCCCCCCACACATTCATACAGATTCATCAGAATTGATTCTTCTTTGAACTCCTGACTCTCAACATTCCTAATTGATTCTTCTTTGAACTCCTGACTCTCAACATTCCTAATTGATTCTTCTTTGAACTCCTGACTCTCGACACTCCTAATTGTGGTGAGACACACCACTTTGTACTAAAATTCCAATTCTGGTTTAATTTAGTACAATTTAAAATTTCACATTAAAAAGTACATTGATACCTTTCTGTTTTAGGTCTACAGGATCATTTAGGAGAAGTGTTAGCTACTATACATTGCATGTGTTCAAATGAAAAATCCAACCACCGGTATAGAAAACCTGCACTAGGAATAGGATAGAGCACAGAACAACCTTGGCATAAGCACCTTCAGCAGATTACTTTGTTGACCTTAATGGAAATGAACCTAAACAACTTATTCAACCCTCTCTTTTAAAGAAAAATTAAACTTCAACTCAATCCATCTGGAGAAGCGGTTTGTATGACCTGCATGCTAATTAACCATGGAAGAACTTGCCAATTTGTATTGGTGCCAGTGTTTAAATGCTTTTAAAATTTTATTTGCCTAAAAATATTTAACAGCAGGCAACTCCCGTGTTTATTCATGAAGTTGCCAGGATACATGTAAATACATTCACCACCACCTGTACAATTATGAGCTCCATCCCAAGAGAAAACAGAACAAACAAATAATACACAATGGAGAGATTGCTTTGTAAGGCGCTTTCAGGAAGCCAATCAAAATGATTTTATTACATTGGCCCCAAGGCCAACAATGACTTACTACATCTTTGTAGAAAAATCACACTTTTAAAAAGTTAATATTCGGTTAACTCTATCCAAATAATGTTGTTGACTCATCCTATGCTTGGATTTGTGGCCAAAGCATAAATGAGAGAAAACACTACAAAAACCCCACCTCAAACTTGTATCTCAAACAGATTGTTTCAAAAATGCTTGTTATTTCCTCATAGAGGATGATGGCATCCTCCTGAGGACGATGAGCTGGCCAATCAGCGGTCTCCTCTCATTAATATTTTTTATGACCAGTATATGTCCACACCATTCTGTTGTTAAGATATGCCCACACCATTCCAACACAGAAACGCTGCTTTTTAACATACTTAATTTTTAAAAAATTTGGAAGGAAAACAATTTCACTCATCTTGTAATTAATTATAGGACATATTTCATAGAAATCTAGAAACACTGGACAGTTACTTTAAAGCCAAGTATAATTATGACATATCCAGTGTTTTCGGATCTTCAAATACTCCTTAGTAATCCTTTGGCACACCCGGCCAGGTTGAAGATTTTAAAGTATGGACAGATATACCTTTTCTGCTAATATCATAATATGGTCCAATCCCTAAAAGGCCTAATGAGGACCCATGCGGAGGTTTCAAACACTTAAGAAATCTATTTATGTTGCTTTGCATTTAATTGTCTGGTAATAAGAAGCCACCTATGTACAGTACATGCACTTACATAAAAAAAGACTGAAATCTCTTTAATTACTCTTTGTGTTCTCATTTTATCCTGTTTTCAATGGAAAATATCAACCGTTCGAACTGAACTCACCTCGTAACATTAGCTCATTGCCATGTCTCTGTCTACCATACTGTATAGTATGATATAATATAATAATACATTCCACTTAGCAAGCACTTAACACACTGACCCATGTTTGTCCTCAAAGCCCCCACTATTAGCCAAATAATGATTATTATGAGCTAAAACACACATCTATACTGGCCCACTGGGATAAAGATGGACCAGCTCATCTGGCATTTGCCAGAATTGCCCAATGCTTAGTCCGTTTCTGATAAAGTCAACATCCTTCACTCAGCTGCCAGCTAGCGGCCCCTTACCTCTATCAATTATTCAAAACGTCCATAGCATGCAGTTGTAGCTACTGTAGCTGCCTGCAGGGTGATGATGCTGGACTTCCATTGCAAGTGAAGAGACAACAAACAGGGCCCATATAGCCATCAAGCGTCTCAGAGTGGTAGAGCTGATCAAAGAGGTTAAAGAGGCCAACTGAGATCAGCAGTTCCACTCTGAGACGCTTTAAGAATACAGACCTGCGTTCAAATAGTATTTGGAATCTGTCGAATACGTTGAGTGTTTACTTGAACCTGCCTGCCAGATGGGTGGGATTTGCATCGATTCAGGCAGGCAAGACCAATCAGAGCGGCTAAAGTAGGCCTACAGTACGTGAAGGATTTCAAATACTATTTGAACCCAGGTCTGACTACTGCAACACACGGTCAAAATAACAAGCTATCTGTGTGGTTCCTGCATGGATTTTCTGTGTCATAATGTTCCTTATCACCATCACAAGGCTGAGTCAAGATCTACGGGAGCCAATCAGGCGTAAAGAGCAAACATGACTGTCAATCCCTGGCACTGTCGTGTTTATTATTTGTTTTCATTCCGCGAGTGAGTACAAAAGACAAATAAGACGCGTCAAAATGTTTCTGACAGCAAGTCAAGGGAGCACAGGAGGGGACACGTCTACAATGAAGCCAATTAGATCTAAAGACTCTGGGTTAAGAACTATGTAAATCAGACGTGAGTTTACATAGATACAGTAATCACCTTAATTAGTACACACATTTTGAATTGAAATAAAGATTTCAGCCACTGTACACTTCAATATTTTATCCGTCATATTTCTTGCAATGCGAACGTACTATACGACCTCAACCATCACAATGGAATAGCCTGAAACCTTTCTCCAAACCCCAGGGAATTCCCCGCCGTTGGGCTAACTGAATATTTCAGTTCACGTCTGGTAGCTGTCACACAGGTTTAATTGCCCTCATGTAGGTTGATTATAGCGTGCTTGACTTTGCCTCTCTGGAGGTTTACGGTAATAGAGTTATGGAATTCAAACAATCCATTCGTTCACAGCAATGTAATTAGTGTGGGTCCAATATTATTAACCTGGACATAGTATCCATTTCAGGGGAACTGACTCTGTCGTTAACTAAATGGGGAGTGTTGTCACAGTTAATGAGAACTAATGGCACTTGATTAGACATCCTCAACCCCAGAAACCATCTCATTACGCATAAACAACGTTCTTCGTCTCTGCCTCCTTTGGTAGACCTTTGATATTAGATCCATATATTTTATTTATACAGGTTAGGGATTGTTTGTAAGATAAGGTACTGTTGTGCCGTTCACCCTGATTGGTTCATCTAGAGGACATTGTTTAATTTATTTACGCTTCGAAGATCCAAAAGTATAACTTCATAATAACAACATCAGATGTAATATCATACCATCTTTCTTACAATGTAATATGTGAGTTAAAAGGGGGCTTGCAGTCCTCAAGTCAAGTGTTTGCAGTCCACAAAATGTGTTTTCTTTTGTTCATTTATTTTCCTGCTTCATTGAACATAGATCAATGGAATGTTAATAATAATGGGATAATTACTCAGAGAGACAAAAATAGTAAATAACATAGGAACCTGTTTTTATATCACATTTTTCTCTCTGGGTGGGCACTTAATTGATCAAACTAAGGTGAAAGGAAACATTTTTTTTGTATCAAATATTTTTCTAACCTTTGAGTAGGGATCTAGAACCTAAAAGGGTTCTTTAGCTGTCCCCGTAGGAGAACCCTTTGAATAACTCTTGTTGGTTCCAGGTACAACCCTTTTGTGTTCCATGTAGAATTCTTTACACAGAGAGTTCTACATGGAACCCAAAACGGATCTAGCTGGAACCAAAAGGGTTTAACCTGGAACCAAAAAGGGTTCTCCTATGGGGACAGCAAAAAAAAAAAAACTTTTGAAACCTTTTTTTCTAAGTATAGGCATATATTTTGATAAGCAACAGTTCTGTTATTCACCTTTTACTCAGGGGATTTTCACAAAACAGATCCCATATCTTCATACCTACCGCTACAGTATGTTGGTCAGGAGCTTTTGTAGTTTGCTCAGAGGTCCGTTTTGTTCTCCTCTGTCTCCTCTAAAGACTTGTTGTGTTTCAAAACTGCCTGCAGATGCACAACATTGCAATGCATAGGGATTGTATCAACTGTTCTCAGTTTGTATGTATTTCATTTATTTGATGACATAGTTCAGTTTTTAAAAGTTGAGGAATTTTGAACATGCTGTAACTTCTAATTAATGGGGACGTGTGGAGGACAGTCCCACGGAATCCCAGCAAAAATCTGTGTTTTTTCCCCTACTCATTTATCTTCATGTCCAGCCTTCATACAATTAAGTGTGTACCTTTTTATTTTCAAGACAAGATGAATGAAAAACTATTTGATTTGATTTTAAAAACGATTTGACATAAAAAGTTACATTCATGAGTATTATTGACTAATGGTCAGCAAAACAATATAACATGATCAAACATAATATTCATAAGAACACTGTAAATACAGAAACGGTTTACTCAGTTGGAAACGGATATCCAACTAGTCAATGAGAACTGTGTGGAGTTTGTGACGACAACTACGTGAGTATATTACAATATTATAGACACTATTTCCTGGTGGGAATTTGTGAAATGTACTCTACTATCCACAAAACATTACCCATTGTCTTATATCCATGTCTGTGAACTGTCTGTAAGTGTTTGAGAGATTTCTCCAGAAAACAGCAGGAACCAGCACAATGCAATATTTCAGCGTGATCTCCATTGTAGAAAAACCCTTCTTAGTTATTACAGACGGTTAGCGTTTTTGTTGTGTAACAGTTTGTAGAATACTTAATTCAACATGACCACGGAAGCACAGTCAGCAACACTGGGTGACTCATTGAAGTTAAAGTGTACCCTTCATTGACAGTCTTCTTGAGTTACCAATTCAATGAGATGCTGCCCCAGCCATCAAAATGTATCCATGGTGCCTCTGGGAGCACTGCTTTAAATTGAATTCACACTGCTACCCTGCTGTTGCCCGGGCCTCTCCTGCCTCTCCTCCCTACAGCAGACGACAGAGAAGTGAAGGCAGAACTGAAGGTGGTGAGTGCCATGCAGTAGCTATGCCCTAACAGGACAGCTTCTGTTTATACCATTACCTAGTTGCTCCCATCTTAAAGGGGAAATTCAAGTGAGGTGTCACATCTGCTTGAAGTGGACATCTGAACACGTTTTAGCAGGGCTGAAGAAAATCGCTTACTGATGTTTCAGAGAGACATTTCAGACCGAGTTGAAAGACAGAGCTTCGCTTTTCCATACAAATTGTTAGTTCCTCCCTTCGGTTCCACGACTTCCGACATTAAAAGTCCACTGTTTGAAGTTCCAAGCCGTACATTTAATCGGTGGAACAAAGCCATTATTTTGTTGTTCAAAGCCCCCAATGCTTTAAACAAATGACTCATAAACATAGTACATGCAAAAACAGCCTAGTGTCCTCTATGTGACTGTTGGAACAACAACAATACGTTTCTGATTGGTTTAGCTCTCAGACGGAATTAGAGGCAAAGCTCAGGGAAAGAGGAGAACTTGGTTCCAAGAAGGTATATGACAGAGGTTTAATCCATTTCCCTACCAAAGAAAACAGACGTGTGTCTGATCTATACAAAGAGTTGGGCTACAATTGATTATGCCAGTGAATGCCACATTGTTCCCATAAAACAGGAGCTATTATCTGCCCCGAAGAATCAGTCTGCTGCAGTGAAAATCCTGTCGTGGTAATTTCATTAAGAAGACAAAGCCTTCCTAGAGAGTGCCTTATACATGACGTCAAGCACAATAGATGGATTTATGCGAATATTGCTTTATATACAGTAACAGCCAAGAGTTTGGACACACCTGCTCATGCAAGGGTTTTTCATTATTTTTTACTATTTTCTACATTGTAGAATAATAGTGAAGACATCAAAACTATGAAATGTTTTATTTATTTCACCTTTATTTAACCAGGTAGGCCAGTTGAGAACAAGTTCTCATTTACAACTGCAACCTGGCCAAGATAAAGCAAAGAAGTGCAACAAAACAACAACACATAGTTACACATAAACAAATGTACAGTCAATAACACAATAGAAACATCTATGTACAGTGTGTGCAAATGTAGAAGATTAGGGAGGTAAGACAATAAATAGGCCATAGAGGCAAAATAATTACAATTTAGCATTAACACTGGAGTGATAGATGGGCAGATGATGATGTGCAAGTAGAGATGCTGGGGTGCAAAAGAGCAAGAAGATAAATAACAATATGGGGATGAGGTAGTTGGCTGGGCTATTTACAGATTGGCTGTGTACAGGTACAGCGATCGGTAAGCTGCTCTGACAGCTGATGCTTAAAGTTAGAGAGGGAGATATAAGTTTCCAGCTTCAGTGATTTTTGCAATTCGTTGAAGTCATTGGCAGCAGAGAACTGTAAGTAAGGGCGGCCAAAGGAAGTGTTGGCTTTGAGGATGACCAGTGAAATATACCTGCTGGAGCGCATGTAACGGATGGGTGTTGCTATGATGACCAGCGAGCTGAGATAGGGCGGGGCTTTACCTAGCAAAGACTTATACATGACCTGGAGCCAGTGGGTTTGGCGACGAATATGTAGCGAGGGCCAGCCAACGAGAGCATACAGGTCGCAGTGGTGGGTAGTATATGGGGCTTTTGTGACAAAACGGATGGCACTGTGATAGAATACATCCAGTTTGCGGAGTAGAGTGTTGGAGGCTATTTGGAAATGACATTGCCGAAGTCAAGGATCGGTAGGATAGTCAGTTTTACGAGGGTATGTTTGGCAGCATGAGTGAAGGAGGCTTTGTTGCGAAATAGGAAGCCCATTCTAGATTTAATTTTGGATTGGAGAAGCTTAATGTGAGTCTGGAAGGAGAGTTTACAGTCTAACCAGACACCCAGGTATTTGTAGTTGTCCACACATTTTAAGTCAGAACAGTCCAGAGTAGTGATGCTAGTCGGGCGGAAGGGTGCGGGCAGCAATCGGTTAAGGGCATACATTTAGTTTTACTAGCATTTAAAAGCAGTTGGAGGCCACGGAAGGCATGTTGTATGGCATTGAAGCTCGTTTGGAGGTTTGTTAACACAGTGTCCAAAGAAAGGCCAGATGAATACAGAATGGTCTCGTCTGCGCAGAGGTGGATGAGAGAATCTCCAGCTGCAAGAGCGACATCATTGATATATATAGAGAAAGAGTCGGCCTGAGAATTGAACCCTTTGGCACCCCCATAGAGATGCCAAAATCGGAAACCAGATTGCATAGCGGAGAAGGTACGGTGGGATTCGAAATGGCCGTTGATCTGTTTAACTTGGCTTTCAATGATTTTAGAAAGGCAGGGCAGTTTGGGTCTAGAGTGTCTCCCCCTTTCAAGAGGGAGATGACTGCGGCAGCTTTCCAATCTTTAGGGATCTCAGACGATACGAAAGAGAGGAGGAACAGGCTAGTAATAGGGGTTGCAGCATTTGATAATCTATTGCAGACTGAGCTGAGGCTGACTGGTGTTCGAGTTAACGGTGAAGACCGCTCGCAGTGGCCAACTGACTACTAGCTAGTAGCGAGAAAGCTGGCTAGCTGCTAATGGGGGTTCCGGTTCTTAAGTATAAAAATAGCAGATCCGTACCACATTGGGTGAGGCGGGTTGCAGGAGAGTGTATTCAGTCTGTAGACAGAAAGTGAGATGAAATATATACGGAAAAAAAGAGGAAAACAATATTTACACGGGACAGGACGGGACAAGACAAAACACACGTCCAACTGCTACGCCATCTTGGAACTCTATAATAGCACACATGGAATCATATTTTCAATTTGAGATTCTTCAAAGTAACCACCCTTTGCCTTGATGACAGTTTTGCACACTCATGGCATTCTCTCAACCAGCTTCATGAGGTAGTCACCTGGAATGCATTTCAATTAACAGGTGTGCCTTGTTAAAAGTTCATTTGTGGAATTTCTTTCCTTCTTAATGCATTTGAGCCAATCAGTTGTGTTGTTCAAATCATATCAAATCAACTTTCATTGGTCACATACACATATTTAGCAGATGATATTGCGGGTGTAGCGAAATACTTGTGCTCCTAGCTCCAACAGTGCAGTAGTGTCCCAATCAGTTGTGTTGTGACATGGTAGGGGTGCTATACAGAAGATAGCCCTATTTGGTAAAATACCAAGTCCGTATTATGGCAAGAACAGCTTGAATAAGCAAAAAGAACCACAGTCCATCATTACTTCAAAACACAAAGGTCATTCAATACGGAACATTTCAAGAACTTTGAAAGTTTCTTCAAGTGCAGTTGCAAAAACAATCAAGCGCTATAATGAACTGGCTCTCATGAGGACCGCGATAGCAAAGGAAGACCCACAGTTACCTCGGCTGCAGAGGATAAGTTAATTTGTTTCCAGCCTCAGAAATCGCAGCCTAAATAAATGCTTCACAGAGTTCAAGTAACACACACATCAACTGTTCAGAGGAGACTGTGTGAAGCAGGCCTTCATGGTCGAATTGCTGCAAAGAAACCACCACTAAAGGACACCCATAACAAGAAACACAGG